>NW_028253709.1:0-85108 GCF_964263255.1 Lissotriton vulgaris | reverse complement strand
CCTAACAAGCTCCTATAGAGCTACGTGCTCTTCAAACTGTTGCCCACAAACATTTGTGGTGCGCAATTACCGGGGGCATACAGGCACCCTTCCTAGTATTGTGCATCATGTGCACCATATAGCACCTGGGCTGAGCAATGTCTCATCCTGAAAATGTGCCTTACTTTTGACTTAGACATCTTGACTTCAGTTCCCACCCAGCAGGGCCTTCTACAAACATTCTTTTATTTCATTTTAATCATTTTCTGCGAACGCATTATTCCATCCCACATCATCTGTTACAACCCAGTTACTCAGACTAATTAATAACGGACTTGTGATGTCTCTACAACTGTACGTAGTGTTGCGGTAACATGAACAATAATGATGGTGCCACCTGGGCATTCAAACCAAAGCCACCGACATATAGTTCCCCTTAAGAGTCAGATAAGGGAACAACAGTCTAGCCTACCCGTCCTTTCATCTACACTTCAATTCCTATTACATCAATTTATAGAAGGGAGGGGCAGTAACATGGCCGACTTCAAGCTGACATGTTCTTCTAATCATGACAATTTTTGTGAACAATGTTGTTTTATAGCCAATTAGACATGCAATCAGGAGGTGCTGTGTCTCTGTTTATTCAAGGGCATGTTCACAGCATCCTGTGAAATGAGTGACTAAAGCAAGTCTAACCGATTGTCTTATGGAAATGGCCACCAGCAAGACCATTCCTAGACAGCTCCAGCAGGCTCAAAAGACAGAAAGCTCAAAATAAGCCGTCTTTTGTACTTACAACACAGACAGCATACAGCAACTTATGCACCAAGTACATTCAGAGTTAGGGCTCATGCACCCCATGCATCCCATGCAACTCCTTTAATAAGTTAGTGACCCAAGGAGCTAATCTCCTACCCGCCGTCGACAGTAGGGGAGCTAAACAGGTGACCTCCTGTCGACAATACTTACCCCTTTTGTAGTTTGTCACGAGCAGACAGACTTATCCCAAAGCCAATATATAAAGTAATTGTAACAATACTCACAGTAACACAGTGAAGACACCATAAAAGTACACCACACCACATGCACATCCTCCTTCTCTGTCACGCTGAAACAAGACGATTAATTCACAAGAAAACAGAAACACACAGAAATGTTAGACAAGAAAATATCTGCATCCTAAAAGTGCCCTGTGCAAAGACAGACCTTAAAGGCTGATGACGGCTGATAGCCAGAAACCGGTCCTTCGATGCATGATTCCAGTCCAGGAAAGACATGGCTTGGCAGTTCGGGCTGGACTGTTCCCATGAGGCACAGGGTCAAGGCTGATTTGCATGTGGCCATGTCTGACCTGGGGTGGTGTGGAGTGCAAAAAAACAATGGATTTAGGCCCAGATCTCTGTACTGGGGTGAATGTATGACATTGTTCTGCATTCGGTCCATCAATTGTTGTTAAGACAGACCTTAAAACCATACTTACTTACAGATGTAATATCGCATCCTGAGCTCATTCCTATTCTCTATCTTATCCATATGAAGGATATACTTGTTAAATGTTACAAAATTTCCCATTCTGTCCTATGGGCATGATAGCCTTTAAAATAGAGAAAAATGAAATGGGTAGTATGTCACTATCAAGGCATGCTACACGCACTAGTACATATCCGCCCTGGCACATACACTGCACCCAGCCTAGGGCAGTACCTTGGGCCTACCATATGTGTTCCCTATGTACAAACTGTGCACAGGCACTGCGGTGGCAGGACTGAGGCATCTTTTCCGGTCTACCCATGTGGGTGGCACAATCAATGCTGCAAGCCCACTAGTCGGCCAACATATCGGTACAGCATGCTTTTATGTGTATGCCAAAGCCCTAGTCCTGATGAGGCCCAGAATCTAAAGGGGCTGAAACGCGTCAACAAACTTGGAAATGGATACCCTTTGAATTATAATTTGGTGACAACTAAGAAATAGCAGTTCAGAATACAAGGGATAAAATAATCAATCTCCTTGATACTGCATGAGTAAGGTGTACCAGTAAGACTGAGGAATGCTCTTTAGATAATAAGATACAGAGCATCCATTTAAAGAATAGGGGCTATTTTGAAGCAATATGTGAATGTTGTAATCACGTTTTCATTTTCCTAAAAAATGTTTTTTGTAGAGGTTTATGTAAACTGTGTGAGGGATATGTAAATATTGTAATTTGAGATTTGTAGAACACAAAATAAGAGTATCTATAGAAAAGAAGTGTGTAAAATAAAATAATAAATACATAAAATACTGGAGTGAATAAAACACACTGTACAAAGAATACTACATATCCGGTGGATGTTATTGATTTGTTGAGGTTTCAGGATATAAATGATATATATAGAAAACTGAGTTGATTTACTCTTAAAGAACTTTGTCAGGTCAGATAGGTAATTGATAAACTTATTTTGGATAAGGATTTGTATAAATTAGTTCCATAGCGTCATTTTGTGTTATTGATGAATATCGTTCCCAGATGCTTTTTGGGTTACAGAGGGAAAACCCCTTATTGTATTGAGGCAAGCCTACTAGTAGCTAATTATTTACCAGCTCTAGCACAATCAGTGCACTTCACTCCGGATCGACTAAGAAAACCACTATGCCAATCAGAAGGAACCTAGCACAATATCAATTTACACAGAAAGCACTTACACTGTGACACTGATCTACATTGGGAAAATACCCAAAGCATCTAAGCTAGCAAAAACGAAAACCAGTTAAAAGGACTGACAGTGGTTTAGTATAGGCCTAATTGGCACCACTTAGAAGGTGTCACAATCTTTTTCTAGCGACGTATTCGACTGTGCTAAAAGGTAGAGGGAACGAAAACCAGCACAGCATCAAAACATAGGAGGTAGAGGCAAAAAGGTCAGGGGAACGACGCTAAGGATGCTATGTCTAACACCATGCAATATATATGTGTGTGTGTGTGTGTGTGTATGTATATATATATATATATATATATATCTATATATATTCACTGAAAAAACCATAGGTTATAGACCATATATAGTTAGGAATTAGCATTTACAAAACCTTGAAAATTCACTGAAAAAACCATAGGTTATAGACCATATATAGTTAGGGATTAGCATTTACAAAACCTTATTTTACTCACACAAAACCATTGAAATTCGCATATATAGTTAGTTGCACTAACTATATATCGCGCACCCGCAATCCACTGCTGATGATGTCACATATTACATCATTCATGACATGGTCAGTAACATCACTGGACTGTTTAGAATGTTCCCAGTCACCGGGGAGCCAATCCGCTTCTCCTCGCGAAGTTCCGTTACGCCTCAGGTACGCGAACCGGGGCGCTAACCGGGACGCTGTCACAGATATATATATTTTTTTGAACGTTAATTACTCAAAATCACATATCTTGAGACCTAGCAAAGGCACATCGGGCTACCAGTCCCTACAATTTTGTCAAGTTTCATAGAAATCCATTCAGCCGTTCGAGCTAAAAGTGAGTCCAACCACCCTATGGAAAACTCAATGTTAAAAACACGTTTTGGGACCCCACTTTTTTCTCGGCCCCCACTTCACGAAACCCCCCCAAACTTTCAGGGGACGCTCAGAAACAATCTGTGCCATTTTCCTGTAAATTTCAGCCAATTCCGTCCATCAACGCCAAAGTTATTCAACATAGAATTTTCAGAAATCCCTATTCAAAAAAATCCTAACTATATATACCTTCTGGCGACCGCCAGTAGGTAATATATATATATTCACTGAGAAAACCATAGGTTTCACACCAGTTATAGTTACCTGGAAATTTTACTGACATAAAACCATTGAAATTCCCACGTTATAGTTAGTTGGACTCACTATAACTTGCACGTGTAATGCACTGCTGATGACATCACATATTACATCACTCATGCCATGGTCAGTGACATCACTCATGACATCACTGATGACACCCTCCAGTGAATGTGTGCCTTTCTGAAAAATAAACATGTTTTATATATATTTATGTAAAGGTCAATGGAAGAATAAATGTTTAAATAAGTGTCTTAATGGATATTTTTTTTAAATGATTGGTTAACTGCCTTATTAAGTATATCATAGTGAATACATATATTAGCGAGTATTGTTTAAATATTTAAATATTTGTATCAGTGTTTCACTTTGTGTATAAGTGGGTGCATGGGTTGGTGAGTAGCTACATGTGAGTTTATATGGGTTATTAGATGTTTTTTTTAGTATCAGTATAAGTGTCTGTATGATTTGGTGGGGGTGTTACTTAGCACACAGATGCATCAATGACTGACTCACTGTTTGTATATGTTTTGAAGACAGCATATGTGCCGAACTGTATGGGTGAATGAGTGTGTATATGTATGTGTTAGTAAGTGAATGACTGTCTTACTAGTGTCTTTATCAGTAACTACATATGTTTTAATCTAGTATATGTGAGTATTGGTGTATATAAGTCAGTATATGTGATAGTCAGAGATTGAAAGAATTCTTGTTTAAATAAGTATGTGTTTCTATAAGTGATTGTTTAAGAGAGTAAGTATGTGTAAGTTTCCTTAGAAGTAAGGTGGTAGTGTGTGTATAGCTGTATATGCAAAAAAATGGATGTTCAATATTTTATTTGCATGTGTGAATATGTGTGTGAGCAACTTTTGGAAGACTGTCGGTGTGTTAACTGATGTATAGGTGTCTCACTACATATGATGAGTGAGTATATGTATGACTGACTATATAGAACTGTTGGTGAATGAATGGATGTGTATGTTAATGGTGGAATTACTGAATTGGTTGTTGTAACTGGTATAGGTATCTCCACTTTTTTGAAAATGTTAGTTTCTATTTTTGAATATGTGTTTCAAGGGTTACTTTACAGTGAAAGGAGGTCAGTCTCTCTGTCACAAGGATGGTGTCATCAGTGATGTCATGAGTGATGTCACTGACCATGTCATGAGTGATGTAATATATGATGTCATCAGCAGTGCATTACACGCGCAAGGTATAGTGAGTCCAACTAACTATAACGTGGGAATTTCAAAGGTAACTATAACTGGTGTGAAACCTATGGTTTTTCAGTGAATTTAATAGGTTTTTTAAATGCTAATTCCTAACTATAACTGGTGTGAAACCTATGTTTTTTTCAGTGAATCTCAAAGTTTTTTTTTAATGCTAATTCCTAACCATAACTGGTGTGAAACCTATGTTTTTTTCAGTGAATTTCATAGGTTTTTTAAATGCTAATTCCTAACTTTAACTGGTGTGCAACCTATGGTTTTTGCTGTGAATTTCACAGGTTTTTTAACTGCTAATTCCTATCTTTTTATAGGGCCTCATACCTATGTGTTTTTTAGTGAATTTCTAAGGTTATTTTTTCGCAAATATCTATAGCTTAGAAAGGTATGTTTTTCTTAAAATGAATCCTATATTGTATATTAAGATAATATTTTTGTTTTAAAAAAGTATATTCTTTTTTTTTTTATATTTCACTCTGGTGCGCTCTCGGTGCGCGTACCGGTGAGCGCCCCGGTGCGCGTACCGGGGCGCGTCCCGTCAGCGCACCAACAAAAAAAAAGAAAAAAATGAAGGAGTGAGCATAAGGAATGGGGACAAAGAGAGTGGTGTAAAGAGAAAGAGAGCTAGAGGGAGAAACACAGAGGGACTGTGTAATAGATAGTAAAACAGAGAAAAGGTATAAGAGGAAGTAACTGAGAAAAGGAAAATGAATAAGGAAGCAAAAGAAGAGAAGAAAGAGTAAGAAAACTAAAGCAGATGTTCTGGGAGAATGTGAATGGGTGATGAGAGTAAAAGGAAGGAGAGTAAAGGATGGGGAATGACAGGTGGTGACAGAACCAGAGAAAAGGAACAGTGGTGACGGAGGGAAAGAAAATAGCAGTGAGTGTAAGTAAAGAGGAGTGAAAGAGGGTGGATAAAAGTAAATAAGGGTAAGACATGGGGAGTGACAGAAAAAAAGAACAGAGAGAGTAAAGGAAGGAGTGTCAGAAAGGGTCTAAGTGAAGCAGAAAAAAAAGGAAAGAGAGGGAGTGTGGGTGAGCAGGCACACTAAAAGAAGTTGAATGTGGTAGGAAAGTAAGAAAAAGAGAAGTAAATATGGAGGATAAGAATAAGTGAGGGAAGCAGAGTAAGAAAACAGGGGTGAGGTAGGGTGAGAGAAAAGTAGTGAGGTTAACGCAAAGGGTGATGACAAACTACATTTTGTAGTCCCACTTACCATATAATTAATGAAAACTTACTTGCATCTTTTAACTACACTTTGTATCTGTGAAAGACAAAAGAAAAAACAAGTTATAATTAGTAAAATATATATTTTAAAATAGAAGAAACACGTCAAGAGGTAAAAAATCAAAAAAGTGTACTAAGAAATAAAGCAATAGTGAAGGATAAAAAAACAGAAATAAAGTAATGTAGAAAGACAAAAAAGAGGGAAAAAGAAATAGAAAGAGAACAAATTACTGAAGATAAATAAAATACTAAGAGAATGTGAGATACCAAAACGAAATTAGGAAAGAGAAGAAAGTAAAAGGAAAATGAGTGAAAAGGAGAGGAGTCTAAATGAGGAACCATTAATAAGAAAGAGGAATGGAAGATGACTGAGAGTGAGTGACGGGGAGTCACAGAGTGAAGGGATGAAAGGAATGAGGTTAATATAGAACGATAGAGGAAAAAGGAGTGAGAGAGTAAGTACACAGAAAGACAAAGGGAAGGACTGAGTGAACTGCAGTACAATGAGTGAAGAAAGGAAAAAGAGAAAAAAAGCAAAACAAGGAAAGAGAGGGGAAGAGAACTAAAGCAGTGGTACTGAGAGAATGTGAGAAAGCTGAAAAGTGGTGCAAGGGAGAGAGAAAATGCAGACAGTTGAAATTGGATTGAGGAGTTGTGAAAGAAGTGGAGTAAAGGAACAGCGATGAAACAAAGTGAAAGAAAGGCAGTGTAAGTGAGTAAAGAGAGCTGAAAAAGGGTGGAAAAGGAAAATGAGTGTGAGACAATGAACCCTCACTATTTCACAAAATATGAATCTTCTATCTTGCAAATGTTCATAGCAAGCATTATCAAAAAGCAAAAACAAACCAACAGCAAACAAACTCAGGGCCTTATTTATGAAGGCCTTGCGCCACCAGTGCGTCACTTTCTTCCCATGTTAAAAGTGACGTACCGGCGCCACAAGGCAATCATAAATAAGGGCCAAATGTAAATACCATTGATTTGCCCCCCAAATCGTTTTTTGAAGAACATTTTAGAAACACTGCGCAGATTCTATGTACAACCACTCAATATCACTTTTGAAACCTCACTGTTTCCCAAAATACAAATCCTCTATCTTGCAAATGTTCATAGCAAGCATTATCAAAAAGCAAAAAACAAACGAACAGCAAACAAACTCAGGACCTTATTTATGAAGGCCATGCGCCACCAGTGCGTCACTTTCTTCCCATGTTAAAAGTGACGTACCGGCGCCACAAGGCAATCATAAATAAGGGCCAAATGTAAATACCATTGATTTGCCCCCCAAATCGTTTTTTGAAGATCATTTTAGAAACACTGCGCAGATTCTATGTACAACCACTCAATTTCACTACTGAACCCTCACTATTTCACAAAATATGAATCTTCTATCTTGCAAATGTTCATAGCAAGCATTATCAAAAAGCAAAAACAAACCAACAGCAAACAAACTCAGGGCCTTATTTATGAAGGCCTTGCGCCACCAGTGCGTCACTTTCTTCCCATGTTAAAAGTGACGTACCGGCGCCACAAGGCAATCATAAATAAGGGCCAAATGTAAATACCATTGATTTGCCCCCCAAATCGTTTTTTGAAGAACATTTTAGAAACACTGCGCAGATTCTATGTACAACCACTCAATATCACTTTTGAAACCTCACTGTTTCCCAAAATACAAATCCTCTATCTTGCAAATGTTCATAGCAAGCATTATCAAAAAGCAAAAAACAAACGAACAGCAAACAAACTCAGGACCTTATTTATGAAGGCCATGCGCCACCAGAGCGTCACTTATTTCCCATGTTTAAAGTGATGCAACGGCAGCACAAGGCAATCATAAATAAGGGCCAAATGAAAATACCATTGATTTGCCCCCAAAATCGTTTTTTGAATAACATTTTAGAAACACAGCGAAGATCCTATGTACAAGCACTCAATTTCACTACTGAACCCTCAGTGTTTCACAAAATACGAATCCTCTATCTTGCAAATGTTGATATCAAGCATTATCAAAAAGCAAGACACAAACCAACAACAAAAAAACTCAGGGCCTTATTTATGAAGGCCTTGCGCCACCAATGCGTCACTTTCTTCCCATGTTAAAAGTGACGTACCGGCGCCACAAGGCAATCATAAATAAGGGCCAAAGGTAAATACCATTGATTTGCCCCCAAAATCGTTTTTTGAATAACATGTAAGAAACACTATGCAGAGCCTATGTACAAGCACTCAATATCACTTTTGAAACCTCACTGTTTCCCAAAATACAAATCCTCTATCTTGCAAATGTTCATATCAAGCATTATCAAAAAGCAAAAAAGAAAGCAACAGCAAACAAACTCAGGGCCTTATTTATGAAGGCCTTGCGCCACCAGAGCGTCGCTTATTTCAAAATGTTCAAAGTGATGCACCGGCAGCACAAGGCTATCATAAATAAGGGCCAAATAAAAATACCATTGATTTGCCCCCAAAATCGTTTTTAGAATAACATTTTAGAAACGCAGCGAAGAGCCTATGTACAAGCACTCAATTTCACTACTGAACCCTCACTATTTCACAAAATACGAATCCTCTATCTTGCAAATGTTGATATCAAGCATTATCAAAAAGCAAGACACAAACCAACAACAAAAAAACTCAGGGCCTTATTTATAAAGGCCTTGCGCCACCAGAACGTCACTTTCTTCCCATGTTAAAAGTGACGTACCGGCACCACAAGGCAATCATAAATAAGGGCCAAATGTAAGTACCATTGATTTGCCCCCAAAATCGTTTTTTGAATAACATTTAAGAAACACTGCGCAGAACCTATGTACAACCACTCAATATCACTTTTGAAACCTCACTGTTTCCCAAAATACAAATCTTCTATCTTGCAAATATTCATAGCAAGCATTATCAAAAAGCAAAAAACAAACCAACAGTAAACAAAATCAGGGTCTTATTTATGAAGGCCTTGCGCCACCAGAGCGTCACTTTTTCCCCATGTTTAAAGTGTTGCACTGGCGCCACAAGGCAATCATAAATAAGGGCCAAATGTAAATACCATTGATTTGCCCCCAAAATCGTTTTTTGAAGAACATTTTAGAAACACTGCGCAGAACCTATGTACAACCACTCAATATCACTTTTGAAACCTCACTGTTTCCCAAAATACAAATCCTCTATCTTGCAAATGTTCATAGCAAGCATTATCAAAAAGCAAAAAACAAACGAACAGCAAACAAACTCAGGACCTTATTTATGAAGGCCATGCGCCACCAGAGCGTCACTTATTTCCCATGTTTAAAGTGATGCAACGGCAGCACAAGGCAATCATAAATAAGGGCCAAATGAAAATACCATTGATTTGCCCCCAAAATCGTTTTTTGAATAACATTTTAGAAACACAGCGAAGATCCTTTGTGCAAGCACTCAATTTCACTACTGAACCCTCAGTGTTTCACAAAATACGAATCCTCTATCTTGCAAATGTTGATATCAAGCATTATCAAAAAGCAAGACACAAACCAACAACAAAAAAACTCAGGGCCTTATTTATGAAGGCCTTGCGCCACCAATGCGTCACTTTCTTCCCATGTTAAAAGTGACGTACCGGCGCCACAAGGCAATCATAAATAAGGGCCAAAGGTAAATACCATTGATTTGCCCCCAAAATCGTTTTTTGAATAACATGTAAGAAACACTATGCAGAGCCTATGTACAAGCACTCAATATCACTTTTGAAACCTCACTGTTTCCCAAAATACAAATCCTCTATCTTGCAAATGTTCATATCAAGCATTATCAAAAAGCAAAAAAGAAAGCAACAGCAAACAAACTCAGGGCCTTATTTATGAAGGCCTTGCGCCACAAGAGCGTCGCTTATTTAAAAATGTTCAAAGTGATGCACCGGCAGCACAAGGCTATCATAAATAAGGGCCAAATAAAAAAAATACCATTGATTTGCCCCCAAAATCGTTTTTAGAATAACATTTTAGAAACGCAGCGAAGAGCCTATGTACAGGCACTCAATTTCACTACTGAACCCTCACTATTTCACAAAATACGAATCCTCTATCTTGCAAATGTTGATATCAAGCATTATCAAAAAGCAAGACACAAACCAACAACAAAAAAACTCAGGGCCTTATTTATAAAGGCCTTGCGCCACCAGAACGTCACTTTCTTCCCATGTTAAAAGTGACGTACCGGCACCACAAGGCAATCATAAATAAGGGCCAAATGTAAGTACCATTGATTTGCCCCCAAAATCGTTTTTTGAATAACATTTAAGAAACACTGCGCAGAACCTATGTACAACCACTCAATATCACTTTTGAAACCTCACTGTTTCCCAAAATACAAATCTTCTATCTTGCAAATATTCATAGCAAGCATTATCAAAAAGCAAAAAACAAACCAACAGTAAACAAAATCAGGGTCTTATTTATGAAGGCCTTGCGCCACCAGAGCGTCACTTTTTTCCCATGTTTAAAGTGTTGCACTGGCGGCACAAGGCAATCATAAATAAGGGCCAAATGTAAATACCATTGATTTGCCCCCAAAATCGTTTTTTGAAGAACATTTTAGAAACACTGCGCAGAACCTATGTACAACCACTCAATATCACTTTTGAAACCTCACTGTTTCCCAAAATACAAATCCTCTATCTTGCAAATGTTCATAGCAAGCATTATCAAAAAGCAAAAAACAAACGAACAGCAAACAAACTCAGGACCTTATTTATGAAGGCCTTGCGCCACCAGAGTGTCACTTATTTCCCATGTTTAAAGTGATGCACCGGCAGCACAAGGCAATCATAAATAAGGGCCAAATGAAAATACCATTGATTTGCCCCCAAAATCGTTTTTTGAATAACATTTTAGAAACACAGCGAAGATCCTATGTACAAGCACTCAATTTCACTACTGAACCCTCAGTGTTTCACAAAATACGAATCCTCTATCTTGCAAATGTTGATATCAAGCATTATCAAAAAGCAAGACACAAACCAACAACAAAAAAACTCAGGGCCTTATTTATGAAGGCCTTGCACCACCAATGCGTCACTTTCTTCCCATGTTAAAAGTGACGTACCGGCGCCACAAGGCAATCATAAATAAGGGCCAAATGTAAATACCATTGATTTGCCCCCAAAATCGTTTTTTGAATAACATTTTTGAAACACAATACAGGACCTATGTACAAGCATTCAATTTCACTACTGAAACCTCACTGGTTCACAAAATACAAATCCCCTATCTTGCAAATGTTCATAGCAAGCATTTCCAAAAAACATGCCACAAACCAATAAAAAAGAATCTCAATCTGCTTCCAAATCTGAGGTAATGCAAGTGACATTATTCTAAATGGTTCAAATATATTTATTAAATGAGGCAAACACTATTAATTACTTCTCAAAAATATAAAAGCCATTCTTTTACCCCAAAATCGTTTTTTAATAAACGTTTTACAAACACAGCACAAGTCCTATGTACAAGCAATCAATTTCACTACTGAAACTTCACTATCTGTTTCCAAATATTCTCCATAGAGCAAACAAGTCTCTATCTAAATTAAATGAATCATTACTTACCTTTACAAATGCTTTGGGAGATTGAGAACAGTGTCAGACACACACACCAATTTTTCTTTAGCAGAGCAAAAGGTGTGCACTCAATACACTGAAACCAAGACTGGCATAGAAAATCTCTAATTTTACACACATATGCCTTATTTCAACCAATCAAAAATCTTCCCTCACTATTTTCAAACCAACACCCTTCCCCCTCTCAGACCTTTCTATCTGTTACCATAGCAACTCCCTCCTAACCGAACTCTCAGGTTCAAAAGTTTATTCTACAATGTTGCAAATTAAGTCAGCAAGGATGTTTGACCTCTCAATACACCAGCTTATCCAGGGCATTATTGCATTTAGTGACTTTTTCTTAACCATTCAAATTGCTTCTTCACCACAACACAACCATACACCCTAACTTTCAGTTTTCAACTATCTGAATCCACCAATCATTGCTTGTAATTCAAGAGCAGGAAAACTCCACAATTTTTTTGGGGGAAAACTTCTATTGTTCCAACTGCCATTTCATTCCCGCACTTCATCTGACTGCACCAGAACCTTCTCTCAGCATGTATTCTGTGTGGATTATTGGACATAGCTACATCCTCTGGGCTCAAAGGTATGCAGCTAGCAGAGATTTTCACAACCTTGATTTATCAAATGTGGAAATCAAGTGGATTGGCCAGAGAGGATTGAGATGTCACCGATTGATACCATTGGTGAAAACGTTTATGCATCTGCCAGAACCTGACCTTATAATTGTGCACTGTGGTGGGAACGATCTAGACACATTGACTGGGGTAGGTCTGGAAATGCTTTTAAAGGACACCTTTGATCAATTGATGACACTTTTTCCACAAACTGCCTGGTATATTCCAATATATGCCAAAGACAGAAATGAAACTGGTCCAACCAATTTTGTCCACAATTTGAGAAAGCACGGAAACCTGTGAATAAATCTGTTTCTGCTTACATGAGAGACTGTGGAATGGGTTCAATATACAATATTAACTTGCGTTACAACATGCAAGACATCTACAGAGGAGATGGTGTGCACTTCACAGATGAGGGGAATAGAATATTCCTCCTGAATTTAAGACTGTGCATTGGAACTTACTTGTAGGTACATAAATCAGCCACAGAACCCAAAAGCTCTTTTCAGAGCTACCCTACCTCTGATCACTCAAAACGATGATCTTTTTCTAACTTTTTTCACTATTTTTCACCAGGGAACGCTCCCCGGTACGCTCCCCGGTGCACGTACCGGGCGCTCCCCTCGCCAAATTTAATTTTTTTCATTTTTTATTTTGGCATATATACACCTCCTAAACTCCCCTCAGAAAACCTAGGGGGTCAGGGGCTGTCTACCGTGCCCCCTTCTACTCATTCTCAACGTTATTTGTCCTCCATCTTGTGTCTCAATTCTACTGAAACACAAAATGGAGGACTCCTGTAACGCTGCTGGTGCGCGTACCGGGGCGCGCACCGGTAAGCGCTCCAAAAAAAGGTGGGAAAGTAATTTACAGAAAAAACACTAGAGACACTTACACCAAATATAGAATACGCCCTACTACATAGCAGTCCCTACCATTTACCCAAATTTGGTGGTATTCCATTGAGCCATTTGGGCTGTAGCCCTGTCTAAATATCCTAAGGTAAATTACATGACAAAAACACATATGAAACTGTTTGAATTTTCAACCAATTAAAATGTTACTTACATTTTGTACTTTTATGTGCTGACATTTGATTGGTTAAGTACATGAATATATATGAAAAATGAGAGGGAAACACAACCATTTTGACTAACACTACCTAAGGTACATTTGGAAAAAAATTGACACCGGGGCGCTCACCAGCGCGCTACGTGAGTTCGCGCTCGGAAAGCTGATTGGCTCTCGGGTGTCTGTCAACATTCCAAACAGTCCGGAGCGGCTGCCATCTTGTGTCTCGGTAGGATCAGGACACAAGAGGTGGCAAAAACAAAGGGGGAAATGACCATAAGGGGGCAGAGTAGACCCCCCCTGACCCCCTAGGTTTGATGTGGGGGCTATAAAAGGGCCCCGCGGGGCAAAACATTTTTTGTTTTTTTTATTTCCGCGGGGGGAGCGCCCGGTACGTGCACCGCGGAGCGTACCGGGAAACGATCCATGGGGAAAAAAGAATGATAGAGTTTTTGAAAATTTTAGCTATTTTTTATAAATTGGAGGTAGTTCTAAAAAGAGCTGTTTTTTTTCTTCTTTTTGTTGTTTTATACTGTTTTTAATGTTTTTTGAACATTTTGTACTTTTCTTGACTTTTATGAACTATTTTATACATTGTTTTTTTATGGGGTGAAACAAAAAACAGGGAGTTGAAAATGGCTCAACTGGGGCAAAAAAAAAATCAGGAAAAAATTTGGGTTTTTTGGGACAATTGTGGTTGTCACCAGCAAGGAGGATGAGCTTTACGCTCTGCTCACCATAGGAGATGTAGTAAATGTATAGAAGGGTCCCCGTGGAAGGGAAATTATTTCTGCACAAACAATAAAAAAATTTTAAACAAGAACTAAGATGGTACTCAAAGGACAGGGATGTTGTCATTTATTCAACAACAACAGGTTTAACAATTTACAGCAATATTTGTAATCATTTATAGATGGAAACGAGAAATCGAAAATTTGAAAGGGCCCCAAGGGGGAAAAAGGGGGAAAGGAGGGATGTGCTCAAAGGTTGTGTGAAGGGTTATGAAGATAGTACACAGATTTAAACATACTGTACATATACACAATCAACAAGGAATTGCAAATTATTCCAAAAAACCAAAACGGCCTACATCAATTAAGGCAAAAATTTAACAAAAAAGTGGGGCATTCCACGGTCACGTGTACAAATCAATCGAGTACTGGAAATGTGCCGGATGTCCCAAGATAATGAGGTGTCGACGTTTCGACCCCTATTTCTAGGATCAATTTATTCCTTTGCCGGGGTCTTCATCAGGACCGTTGTAGAAGGAAAAGGGACGAGGAGGGGCCGTCCTATCTGAAAAATGAAAACCAGTGTCAGGGGATGGAGTATCAATTAATAAAAACCTAAACAGTCGTTAATACTGTGCACCAGGGAGGTGACATTGATTAAAAACACAATGAAAGCCATGGAGTCTGGGTCGTGAGACCTCTAGACTAGGGAACCAAAAGCTGAATATGCGATTAATCCATAAACACGCTTGTGAAATTAATTATTACAATACATCAGGGACACATTAGCCAGGACATGGAGGTGTCCGCTCAGAATGGGGAACCCATTAGCAGTACTTTTAATGATACATGCTTCAGGTGGGCTCTGGATCACATGTGGGCGTTTGAACAGGGGGGTTTTATTTATGCGTATTGTAGTGCAAGGGCACGGTAACTAAATTAAGAGAGCTGTAAGCAATTACCTGTGGTAGAATAAGACACACTCTTGAAAATTCAAATGTGTGGGCTGCCTGTTTCAGACAATTATGCTGCTGGGCACGTCTTAAATAAAGCGTCTAAATAAAACACGAAGTTTGCATTAGTCAGGGTAACCAATTTATTTGATTAGGCCAGTTCAAAAAGGAAAAGGGGTACCTCAGTGTATTAGGCTGCACTGTTGCAGGGAGGCTTAGGCACTGTGTAATATTCAATAAACTGTGAATACAAAATATGAGATATGCATCAATTGTGATGTAACCGCAACGCGGAGGTCTGACAAGCCACGGGGCGCGTCGCGTAAGTGCATCAGATGATTACGTTGTGCGATCAAATTCGTTCGAGTATTTACGGGTGCGCTTACGCCGTGAGTATCACGCGGACGCGGCTAAACGATACGTCATGATGTTTTTGTTCGCGGCAATAGCGCTAACGGGACGCTCACCGGTGCGCGACCCGGGGCGCTCCGAAAAAATGCGCTTTCCAGTGCGCACACCGGGGCATGCACCGGGAGCGCACCAGGGCAAAAAAAAAAAAAGATATTATATAAATATACAATATAGGATTCATTATAAAAAATATTACATTTCATAGGTTTGAGGCCCAATATATAGTTAGGAATTAGCATTTAAAAAACCTTTGAAATTCACTGAAAAAACATAGGTTTCACACCATTTATAGTTAGGAATTAGCATTTAAAAAGCCTATTAAGTTAAATGAAAAAACCACAGGTTTCACACCAGTTATAGTTAGCTGGAAATTTTACTGACATAAAACCATAGAAACTCCAACGTTATAGATAGTTGGACTCACTATAACAAGCGCGCCTGCAATGCACTGCTGATGACGTCACATATTACATCACTCATGACATCGTCAGTGACATCACTCATGACATCACTGATGACACCATCCTTGTGACAGAGTGACAGAACTCCTTTTAGTGTAATGTTATCCTTGAAATAGATATTCAAAAATAGAAACTAACATTTTCAAAAAAATGGAGATACCCATACCAGGTACAACAACCAATTCAGTAATTCCACCATCTATATACACATCCACTCATTTACCAACAGTTCTATATAGTCACTCATACATATACTCACTCATCATATGTAGTGATACATCTATACATCCTGTTATATACCGACAGTCATCCAAAAGTTACTCACACACATACTCACACATGCAAATAAATTATTGAACATCCATTTATTTGCATATAAAACTATACATACACTACCTCTTTACTTCTAAGGAAACTTACACATACTTACTCTCTTAAACAATCATTTATATAAACATATACTTTTTTAAACAGGAACTCTTACAATCTCTTACTCTAACATATACTCACTTATATACATCAAAACTCACATACACTAGAATAAAATATATGTTGTTACTAAAAAACACAATAGTGAGACAGTCATTCACTCATTAACACACACATATACACACTCATCCACCCATACAGTCCTGCACATATGCTGTCTTCAAAACACATACAAACAGTGAGTCAGTCACCAACCCATGCAGCTACTTATACACAAAGTGAAACACTGATACATATATTTCAATATTTAAAAGTTACTCGCTAATATATGTATTCAATAAAATACACTTAATAAAGCAGTTAACCAATCATTTTTTTTAAAACATCCATTTACACACTTATTTAACCATTTATTCTTCCATCAACCTTTACAAATCCAAATATTAAACACATTAATTTTAAAGAAAGACACACATTCACTGGCTGGTGTCATCAGTGATGTCATGAGTGATGTCACTGACGATGTCATGAGTGATGTAATATGTGACGTCATCAGCAGTGCATTGCAGGCGCACTTGTTATAGTGAGTCCAACTAACTATAACGTTGGAATTTCTATGGTTTTATGTCAGTAAAATTTCCAGCTAACTATAACTGGTGTGAAACCTATGGTTTTTTTATTGAATTTAATAGGTTTTTTAAATGCTAATTCCTAACTATAATTGGTGTGAAACCTATGGTTTTTTCAGTGATTATATATATATATATATATATATATATATATATATATATATATATATATATATATATATATATATATATATATATATATATATATATATATATATATATATATATATATATATACACATTGACCAATCTTAGCAAAATTTTCAAAACAAATGGAGTGGACCAGTCCACTCCTGTGCTGACAGTTCTGGGGAGATTCGTCAAGCAGGGGCTGAGAAAATAGGGGGTTCCCAAAGCATGTTTATATAAGTCCTTGTGATGCTCTGTGATAAGACCAATAACGGTATTTGACAAGATAGAAAGCCCATTCAGGGCAAGATTGTCAATCTATCACATGTCTGTGGATTAATTTAATATGATTTATAATGTTTGATTATAACTGGCAATGCAACATTTATGCGTTAATTGTATAGTTTGCTCAATGTGATGATGAATGAGTGTTTGATGATACCCTTTCTCCTGCATCCAATGCCACAGCCGCAAAAGAAAATTAATTAAGACATTCTAGTATGACTGCCAAATGAACTTAGTTAATACCGATTTTGGTCCCTTATTTATTTTGTTGACCATGGAATCGCAAGTCCTCTCTCGTGCTTTAAGATTTAGCTTACATGTGTTTTTTTAATATAAAATACTACACTGTTGAGTTGATTATGTGACATTGAGGAAGGCGTAGCCGAAACACATCTGTCCATTTATTTGTGTAACTAATACATGTATAAACTTACATTGCCATTGCGTCGATTCGTGACTTGGTAGGAGGGAGGTCACATGCTTGGAATATATATATATATATAAACAGGGTGTCAACAAGACTGAATATCATAGCCCCTTTAAGAACAAGCCTATCAAAATAAATAAAAAACTGACATGCCGAACAGAATTTGCCGTATATGTGCTGGAGTGCCCTTGTGGTTTAAAATATGTGGGGAGCACAAAACCCCAATGCCACAAAAGGATACTCCAGCACTTACGTACAATTAAAAATGGTGACAATTCGTACCCAGTGGCTCGGCATGTTGAGGCTATGCATGCAATGAATACAGATGACCTAAGATACTATGTGGTGGACTGTATTCCCCCGTTGAGACGAGGAGGAGATAGAAATGCAATGCTGAGAAAGTTAGAAACACAGTATATACTGGAGATGGACACTAAAAAAGTCCTAATGGATTGAATTCCACCGAATATTTATTTACGTTTTTATGAAAATATTCTGTTTCTAAATAAAAATATCTTCGATTGTTTTTCATCAATGAATTTATATTTGCTGTTCGCTGATAATGAAATACATTTTTTATTTACAATTTTTTTGTCAATTTTTTAGGGTTGGTACACTTATTATAATAACACTTTGCACTTTATCTTGGAGAATTCTTGCATTGCCCACTAGGGCTTTATTAAGTATGTGGCCTTCCCACTGATGTGTTTGATGCTGCTATTTTCTAATAT
Source organism: Lissotriton vulgaris (assembly GCF_964263255.1). NCBI lineage: Eukaryota > Metazoa > Chordata > Amphibia > Caudata > Salamandridae > Lissotriton > Lissotriton vulgaris. The sequence continues at coordinate 66,398 of NW_028253709.1, read as the reverse complement.
GTGAAAATATTGTGCTTTTGAAATAATTTTTGATTTTGCCAATATGGACCTTCTTGCACAGAATATAATTAATCGTGTTTATAAAGTTGGATTTTCCCTTTTTATGGCTTTTAAATCACACCTAGATTGATCTTAAATATTTATTATAAATATTTATTGATATATTTACACTAAGCATTAGCAGTCATTTGTACATTCAACATATCGTATTTTACAGGTATAATTATGATGTGGTAGACATTCAGTCTGTTGTCCATGTTCATTGCCCTAATGTTTGCACTGTCACTTTAAATAACAAGAGCTTCCCCATGTAACTTGTCATGTAATGAAGGTCAGAGAAGGACCGAAACGCGTCATGGCGGAGGTGCTGGGTGAAAAATAAAAATGGCCATGTCATGAATGATGTAATATGTGACATCATCAGCAGTGGATTGCGGGTGCGCGATATATAGTTAGCGCAACTAACTATATATGCGAATTTTAATGGTTTTATGCGAGTAAAATAAGGTTTTGTAAATGCTAATCCCTAACTATATATGGTCTATAACCTATGGTTTTTTCAGTGAATTTTCAAGGTTTTGTAAATGCTAATCCCTAACTATATATGGGCTAAAACCTATGTTTTTTTTAGTGAATTTCAATGGTTTTTTAATAGCAAATATCAAAAGCTGTCAAAAATCAAGTACGTGATAGGTAAAAACATTTTCGTGTTTATGCACGATGATGTGCTTTGAACGCTGCCCCCCCCCTCTTTTCTCTTAGAAGTACTCTCTCTTTGCAGATAGTGAAGGGTAGTTAACGCAGGCCTTTGCCCCCGTTGTAATCCGTTGTGCCTGCTTGTCTCTCCATTTGATTGATTGTTATCCAAGCATTTACTATTTTAGAATTTATTCTCTTTGGTTCATTCTCTATTTACTAACAAGCACAAAGCCGCAATACTCTGTTTAGTCTTTGCAGATAGTGAAAAATCGTGTAAAAAAAAAAAAAATAATCGAGCAAAATCAGTAGGCCACTAATGGGATCTCTTTTTGACCTCGCTAAAATAGAAACATTAGGAACAACCCTTCATGAGAAATACGAAACTAGTGAGATGAACTGAGCTCCACACCATGATGGCTGCAAGACAGGTCGGCTCCGCCACCCACCCCACCCAAAATAACGATAAACTCTATGCAAATATTATAAATATATACAACACACCAGCAAAGTAACAGGGTAAAACATTTTATTAAATAACTATTTACATAACTATTTTATACTTTTTGTTGCCTGATCCGGCTAGCTCAATCGATCGAGCATGAAACTCATGCACTCTGATAGCAAGCGTTGCTGCTGATGCTATGCAAACAAAAACTGGTTTTCAGTTTCTACATTCTTCAAGATTTTTCATCCAAGGCTGGTTGAGAGTTTGTAGAACGATGGCTTCAGATTTTCAACATACGGTGTGGTGGCGCGGACTGGGAGGGTGCGCTTGACTTCTGCCCCCTCCCCAAGTCGTGTTGCCCTGGCGTGGCCTAAGATCGCCCCCGACATAGGCGGCCGGCTCCCGGGGTCCGGCGGAACTTTTTGCCTTTTGATGACTCTTCCATTCTGGACCTTATCCCACAATCCGTTTGACCTGAAGACACGCTGTAGTGGGGCGCCCCTTTACCGTTTCAGTTGCCATTCCGCCCGCTTTTGCTACACTGTGCCTCTTCCGCCATTCAGCTGTTTACCGCCCGCTCTTGCGACTACAGCGTCTCGCTCACCATGTAGTTGAGTTGCTCCCGCTCTTGCGATGCAGCTATAGGCGGCTGCCACAGGACTCTCAAATGGCGGCCGCCTCTTCAGATTTGGGCGGGGTCCACTAAAATGGCCATGGGACACCTTGGAACTCGGACGCATGTCTGCTAGGGCTTGGGCCCCATTCTCGAAAGCGTCCACTGAGCCTTGAAGATTCTACAAAAGTCTTGGGGGCCCCCGACTCCCGCAGGCTTCTGGTGGGGAGCCGCTGCCATGATTGCTCGTGGAATGGCCACGACTGAGATACGAGATGGTGGTGCTCTCATGCTAACGCCAGCTTCAGTCTGAAACATCCAGAAACACTGTAGACTACCAATTCAATCAGTTCCGGTAGCGCCCCAGCGTGACCCGGTAGGGAAGAACTTGCCCTCCCCTCTTTGACTGATGGTTCTTGTTGCCTGTCCCTTCTGTTGTCATTTAACAGAACTTTTTAGACTGCTGAAAGGGGTTGTGTTCCGACCGCTGGTTGGTGGAGACATTTTGACTATATTCTGAACCTACGTTGTTGCGTAATGCGTTATATGACACGCCGCGTTAGCGCACCCGGAAGTACTCCATTGCGCGAAGCGCAGCTTCCCGGAAGGGATCCGGGGCGCGGGGTGCGGGGCGCGGTGCGCAGCGCGTAACGTAAGCATAACAGGTCATGTGACTTGTTAATAAAACTTTTCATTGGTTCATTTTACTTTTGTTATTCTAATGATGAAAGGCTTAGTCATATGACCTAAAAATTACGCTTTTTATTGCTTTCGAACATTATTTTTTCTTAAACATATATGTTATAATGTTCCAGGCTAATGTATTTTCACGGAAAATTTACAACTGTCCTGCAAGTAAAATATATTCCTTTTTCTAGAAAAAGGGCGTTTCTTCGTCCCATGACGGAGCCGTTGAGCAAAAGATGCTCGGCCTGCTGTCTTAGTCGCCGATACGCCTGAATGTCAGATTCTTATCGATCACTTTATGTTGCAGGAGTAAAAAACACAACAGCCCTTGACCATTTATCTTTACTGCGTTCCTGCGTATTATACCTTTTATCCGTCATGTAATTGGACTGCTTAATTTCACTTGCCTTTTACTGATTCGAAAACAGTGACTAAAATTAAAAACTTTACCAATGTAAATACTACTACCATGTTTTGTTTTAAAAACCTTTATTGTGAAAATGTCAGTATACAAATACGGGCCTATAACCACGTGGGCCGGCCGCGGAGCAAACTGGAATCGTATATGATGAGGAGACATTTACACTGTAGAGGAACACAAACGGATTGTGGGACAAGATGCAGAAAGGAAAAGGAAAAAAGTTCCGCCGGACCATGGGAGCCGGCCGCCTATGTCATGGGCGATCTTTGGCCACACCAGGGCAATAGTGAAGCTGCAGCAGGTGCAAATAAGGTGCAAATAAGCTTCAGGCAGTGTTACAAGCACTGCTCAGAACTCTCAAATATGACACCACCTCCGTGCCATCCGGATCTTGGCGCCTTGTGCTGGTTCCGACCTATTCACACATCGGTCCGCAACTGACACCACCTCATAGGCCAACGGGACACCGCACGCCGACTTTCGGCGCAGCATTGTAGGATGGCCACACCAGTGCGGCAACTTGCTAGACACCACCTTGGTGCCATCCAGATCTCGTCGCGTTGTGCTTCCTTCGGCCTACTGTAGCGCAAGTGCGGACGCAACTCAGCTGGATAGCGAGTGAAACACCAAGGGGTGCCCCACTGCAGCCGAGGAGCCTCCATCTTGGGGGCGCCGCACAGCATCACATTGCTTTCTCAAACAGCCCCCACTGACTGACGCAACCTCACAGGCCAACGGGGCGCCCCACGCCGACTTTCGGCGCAGCATTGTAGGATGGCCACACCAGTGCGGCAACTTGCTAGACACCACCTCGGTGCCATCCAGATCTCGGCGCGTTGTGCTTCCTTCGGCCTACTGTAGCCGCAAGTGCGGACGCAACTCAGCTGGATAGCGAGTGAAACACCAAGGGGCGCCCCACTGCTGCCGAGGAGCCTCCACCTTGGGGGCGACGCACAGCATCACATTGCTTTCTCAAACAGCCCCCACTGACTGGCGCGACCTCACAGGCCAACGGGGCGCCCCACGCCGACTTTCGGCGCAGCATTGTAGGATGGCCACACCAGTGCGGCAACTTGCTGGACACCACATCGGTGCCATCCGGATCTTGGCGCGTTGTGCTGCCTTTGGCCTATTCTCACATCGGTCCGCTACTGACGCCGCCTCACGTGCCAACGGATTTTCTACGCTTTTTATAGCAGCGCGTAACGTAAGCATAACAGGTCATGTGACTTCTTTATAAAACTTTTCATTGGTTCATTTTACTTTTGGTTTCCTAATGATGGAAGGCTTGATCATATGACCTAAAAATAACACTTTTCATTGGATGAAAACATTTTTTTTTCCCAAACGATGGAAGCCCCACCTTGTTTCTAGATGTTTCAGACTGAAGCTGGCGTCAGCCTGAGAGCACCACCATCTCGTGGCTCCGTCGTGGATATTCCGCGAGCAATCATGTCAGCCGCTCCCCACCGGAAGCCTGCAGGAGTCGGGAGCCCCCAAGACTTTTGTAAAATCTTCAAGGCTCAGGGGACGTCCGAGTTCCAAGGTGTCCCAGGGCCATTTTAGTGGACCAGGCCCAAATCCAAAGAGCCGTCCGCCATTTTAAGAGTCCTGTGGCAGCCGCCTATCGCTGCAACGCAAGAGTGGGCGCAACTCAACTACATGGTGAGCGAGACGCTGTAGCCGCAAGAGCGGGCGATAAACAGCTGAATGGAGGATGAGGCACAGTGTAGCAAAAGCGGGCGGAATGGCAACTGAAATTGTAAAGGGGCGCCCCAGTACAGCAGACGAGCCTCCACCTGGGGAGGCCCGTTCACGACGACTCCCCCCCCCTCCCCGGGGCGCCCCACGCCGTTTTTCCGAGCAGCATTGTAGGATGCCAAAACCAGTGCGACAACTTACTGGACATCACCTGGGTGCCATCCACATCTCAGCGCGTTCTGCTGCCTTGGGACTATTCGCACAACAGACCGCTACTGACGAGGCCTCCCCGCGCACCCTCCGGGATGCCCCACGCCGTTTTTCGGAGCTGCATTGTAGGATACCAAAAACCAGTGCGGCACCCAGGTAACATCACCTGGGTGCCGTCCAGAACTCAGCACGTTGTGCTGCCTTGGGACTATTCGTACAAAACACAGCTACTGACCATTGTTGCTTCTTTTTTCAAAAAAATGTTTAAATGTATTTACTGTTTTTGTTGCGTTCTATATATTTATAAGTTATTAAAGTGTTAAAATCCTACTACTTTGTTGGAGTGCTATTTTTTTTTAATGTGACACATAATTGTAAAAACTTTGATGTACAAAGAGGCATCCCTGGAATCTTCCGCTTCAGGCTCGGTCCCACACACCCTCACAGTGAGAATCCCCTCCCCAAGCACAATACAGGATGGTTATCAGATAGTAGGAACGCGTGTGGTGTGACGGATCTCATCGGGTGGGGGCCTTGATCTACTGTAACTCCTTTGAAGAGGGGTGATTCTCTACAGCTGGGGCCATAAACTACATCTGCAGGGCTAGGTGATAGCCTGGGACCGTCCTGGACAATCGGACACAGAGGAAGAGGAGTGTCAGACGGTGCGGTAGTGAATAGGGTGAAAGGGTGGTGTCGGGCGGGCACAGGGTGTGATTCTCAGGGAAGAGCAGCGCACATGGGAGGAGGTTTCTGGCCCATGCATGAGAGAGAGAGCGGGGGTGACCAGTGCGTGGGGGAGATGCTTGCGAGGGTGGAGAGCCATGCTGAGGATCGGCGGCGTGCAGAGAGTGGGTCTGGTCAAGGCATCTAAAATGGCTGCCGTGCTCAACAAAAGTGTGGCATTGCAAAAAAGACAAGATGGTGCAGACAATGTTTATCAATAAGGATTAATTTATAACAATTATTTTTAACAAAATATTTACTCGCAGTGACAAAATGGCGGTCAACAGTTCCTGATTTCCATCGAATCGAACGTTAACAGACGTCACGCAGCAAAAAAAAAAAAACGCTCACGCACAGCTGCTGGAAGACATGTATCAACATATATAAGCCTCCTCAGCCACCCTCAGAAAACAAAAGGGGTCAGGATACGTCTCCCGTACCCCCTTATACCTAGTAATTTAATTAAATCGAAACACAAAATGGCGAATTCACGTTTTGCTACCAGTTTGCGACCTGGTTCGCGAACCGAGAAGCACTTCTACCGCGAAAAATCAAATTTTTATTATTTGCCCCACGGGACCCTTTAATAACCCCAACATCATTCCTAGCGGGTCAAGAGGGGTCTACCTAGCCCCCTTTCATTAAATTCCCCCTTCGTTTTTCTCCTCCTCTTGTCTCTCGATCCTACCGACAGACAAGATGGCGGCCGCACCGGACTGTTTAGAATGTTGACAGACACCGAAGAGCCAATCAGCTTTGCTACGCAAAGCTCCGTTACGCGAAAAGTACGCGATCTGGAGCGCTATCTGGGACGCTGTCACAGACATATCTTTTTTTTAAACGTTAATTTCTCAAAATCCACTGGAGCACATATATTGAGACCTAGCAAAGGCACATCGGGCTAACAGTCCCTATAATTTTGCCAAGTTTCGTGCAAATCCATTCAGCCGTTAGTTTGCGACCCAGTTCGCGAACCGAGAAGCGCTTCTACCGTGAAAAATCAAATTTTTTTTATTTTCCCCACGGGACCCTTTAATAACCCCAACATCATTCCTAGGGGGTCAAGAGGGGTCTACCTTGCCCCCTTTCATTAAATTCCCCCTTCGTTTTTCACCTCTTCTTGTCTCTCGATCCTACCGAGAGACAAGATGGCGGCCGCACCGGACTGTTTAGAATGTTGACAGACACCGGAGAGCCAATCAGCATCGCTTCGCAAAGCTCCATGATGCGAAAAGTACGCGATCTGGAGCGCTATCTGGGACGCTGTCACAGATATATAAATTTTTTAAAACGTTAATATCTCAAAATCCACTGGAGCACATATATTGAGACCCAGCAAAGGCACATCGGGCTAACAGTCCCTACAATTTTGCCAAGTTTCATGCAAATCCATTCAGCCGTTCGAGCTAAAAGTGAGGCCAAACGCCCTATGGAAATTAACATGGGAAAAACACGTTTTGGGACCCCCTTTTTTCTCGGCCCCCCTTGACGAAACCCCCCCAAACTTTCAAGGGCTGCTCAGAAACAAAATGTGCCATTTTCCTGAAAATTTCAGCCGATTCCGTCCACAAACGCCAAAGTTATTAGACATAGAATTTTCAAAAGTTCCATAGAGAAATAATCCTAACTATATATACCTACTGGCTATCGCCAGTAGGTAATATATATATATATATATATACATATTATGTATATATATATATATATATATATATATATATATATATATATATATATATATATATATTGGCAAAACGCAAAAACCCCAAAGCTCCCGGGTTTAGAGAAATGAGAGCACTCAAAGCCAATACGGCGTAGGTCAGCCAAGTCTTTTATTCATCAAAGACCTCCTCGGTAGTCAGTTAACAAACGCGTTTCGGCGTTGCCGCCTTCGTCAGTGTAACTGACATTGTTTTCAAATTAAATTTAAATCAAGAAACATCGTGATCGTCATTACTCACGTGACTCAATCCATGTGCATGAACATAAACGAAGGTACACGAAACCATATATTCATTATTTCTGTGGCGGCCATCTTTGAATATGCAATCCACTATATTACATATATACATATATACAAGATGCGAGAAAACTCAAATAGCTAATTCATTTGCCACATCCATTAAAAATCAAAAAGAAACATTAAATGCAATGCTCAATCTCGCTTTTAAACCATAAATCTGGATGGTAAATACGCCACAGGTACCTACAGATGCGGGTTTCACTTATAATTTAAAGTGAAAGTCGCATACGTTCACATGATTCAACGTTACCATAATTGCGTTGCAGTTTCATTATAAACAATTCAGCCCTGGATGGGCATTGACATTATTTACATTTGAGCCTTGAATAGGCTTTTCATCAATGACTAAATCTAATCATCTGATTAATAACTGCATTTTGCATTCATCAAAACATTTGAAAACAATATACAGAATATTGGTGGTAACTTCTGTCATTCTGCTCTGTTCAAAGGAAACTATATACAAATCTACATCACTGGTTCTGCAAAAAAGAGGGAAGGAGATGTGAGAGGGATGCTCAGATGTGAGTCCACATCTCTTCCTCATTATTCATCCCTCCCGGGGTTTTGGTCTGCAGCTGGATAATAAATCGTGATTCCAATGTCCTCAACTTTTTTACCCAATTGCCACCTCTTTCTGTTCTGACCAATTGATCTAGGATGAAATAGGTCATAAGATTGCTATTGCTATCATGTTTCTGTTCAAAATGACGGGCTACTGGGTAGTTGGGGTCCTTTGATGTAATCGCCCTCATATGCTCTAGGACCCGGAGTTTGGTTTGTTTCACCGTGCTCCCTACATACCTCTTCCCACAGGGACATGTTAGACAATAGACTGTGTAGTCAGAATTGCAATTTAACAGTTTAGTTATTCTCCCTTTCCTCTTTTGACCAGGAATGTAGTACTCCTTGACTTTCTGGGAATTCTTACAGGCCTTGCACTTCATGCAAGGATAGAAGCCGGAAACAGGTGGTTTTCTCTTCCTTCTCTTTTCATAGTGGCTATTCACAAGATGGTCTTTGAAAGATTTCCCCTTTCTGTAGGTTATCAAAAGGGTGATCAGATAATGACTTCCCTATTGTAGGATCTGCTTTTAGAATCTTCCAGTTCTTCCGCATTACGTTGAAGACTTCTGGAGATTTTTCAGAGAAGTCAGTGATTAGCCTGATCTTGTTGTCTCTAAGCTTAATTCTGTCAGTTAATAGATCCTTTCTTTCGACCAAATTGCTCCTCACCTCTGCTTGTGTGAGAATCCCTTTCCCATAGCCTCTCTGAGAGAATCTCATTTTCGACTGTTCCCTAGAACTCACAAACTCCTTGGTGGTCGAGCAGTTGCGTTTCATTCGCAAAAACTCTCCCAGGGGGATGTTATTAATGACACTACGGGGATGGTAGCTGCGTGAGTGTAGTATGGTATTCCCCGCCGTGGGTTTTCTGTAAACGGCGGTTTGTATTTTTTTGTCTTCCACGAAGACCCGTAGGTCTAGGTAGAACACCTCACTTCGACTAATGCTACTAGTGAAGCTGAGATTCAGATTGTTCTTATTCAAATCCGAGATGTATTCCTCAGCCTCATTCCGTGAAAAAAAAAAAATATATATATATATATATATATTTAACACCAGTTATAGTTAGCTGGACATTTTACTCATACAAAACCATTGAAATTCCCACGTTATAGTTAGTTGGACTCACTATAACTTGCGCGCCCGCAATCCACTGATGATGATGTCACATATTACATCATTCTTGACATGGTCAGTGACATCACTGATGACATCACTGATGACATCTCAGATTCTCAAATGACATCACTGATGACATCACTGATGACATCATCCAGTGTCTGTGTGTTTCAGAAAAGTTAAAATACAATTAAGTTAAAGTTAATAATTTACATATTGAAGAATGAGTGGATGTATGAGTGTCTGAAAGAAGGATTTAGTAGGTGCGTGACTGACTGTATAAGTGAGTGATTAAATGTATCTTACTGAATGCATTGGTTAGTGACTAAACTGTCTGAATATGTGCATCAGTATGTCTGTTGTTGTGTAAGCTCCTACATGTGTTGATCAGTAGCTATATGAGTGGCTATATGGGTTATTGATTGGTTGTTCAAGTATTTGTATGTGAGGGTGAGTGTGTGTGTGGGTGGCTGGGCGGTGTGTGACTGCGCATATATATGTGAGCAGTTGATTCACTTGGTATATTGGTTCAAGAGTGCATGTGGAAAGAGCTGTATGGGGGGTTGACTGTCTGCATGGATGTGTTGGTGAGTGAATGGCTATCTCAGTACTCCATGTTCAAGTAGGTACATATGTAAAACACAGTGCATGTGACAGTTGCCATACATAAATGACTATACATGTGAGCCTGTGATTGCGTAAGTGACTGTATGAATCAATGTGTACTTGTATCAGTGATTGTAAAAGAGAGTAAGTATGTGTTACTCTATATTTGAATAAGTAAGACCACTGACTCATTGTCAGTGAAATTGCTCTCCCACCCTCGCAGCTCCACCATTAAGTGAGGTGCCCCTGCCCCTGCACTCCTGAGTGTTAGTGATTGAGGCCCTCCTCCACCCACAGGTCTCCCTGCGCCTCATCCCTGGTGGTCCAGAGGACCTCTGTCTCCTTTCTCTCACTCTGCTCCTTCACTCGTTTTTTACCCTTTCTATCTTTCACCCTTCTGCACCTTTCTGCATCTCTGCTCTTTTGTGCCTTATTCCTGCCCATTTTCCCTTTCTCTCCCTCTGCTCCTTCACTCGTTTTTACTCGTTTTTCTACCTTTTCTATCTTTCACCTTTCTGCACCTCTGCTCTTTCTTGCCTTATTTCTGCCCATTTTCCCTTTCTCTCCCTCTGCTCCTTCACTCGTTTTCACTCGTTTTTCTACCCTTTCCATCTTTCACCTTTCTGCCCTTTTCTGCATCTCTCCTCTTTTGTGCCTTATTTCTGCTTATTTTCCCTTTTTTCTTCATCCCTTCTTTCCTTCCTTTACCTTTCCCCGCCGCTGCTGCCCCCGCGGCCCCTCCCCCCCATCATGACCGACTCAATTCAGCTCCACTCCCCGCTCTCGCCTCCCACCTGTCCAGCCCTCCCCGACCTCTACTTAATAGCGTGTGCGGCCTCGGGCTGTGGGCGCGCCGCTGGTGCCCCGAAGACGCGTCAAAGGCAAGCACGTCTGCACCCGTCCGCGACCCGTCCGCGACCAGCACCAGGAACCCTGGACCCCCTTCCGCCAACGCTACGACCCAGCAGCACTCCACGCACTCAACCCAGGCTGCAACAACAACTGCAAGCTAGCATCACCAGCCGACACCCATGGACCCTTCAGCTGTCACCGCTGCCGACACACCTGCAGCACCGCCAACAACACGGATCCAGCACAACCCGCCCACAAGAACACAACCAAACCGAAGACCCTGCAATGCATCCTCAACGTCCGATCCCTCCACAAACACGCCACAGAAATGTGGGACCTCCTCGACAGCACCACCCTGGACGTAGCATTCTTCACCGAAACCTGGACCAACGCCACCTCAGGACCGGACATCGCCATCGCCATTCCCCAAGGATACAAGATCTACAGGAACGACCGCCCCACCCACCCAAGAGGAGGAATCGCCATCGTCCACAAATCCAGCCTCTGCCTGAGCACACTCCCTGACGAGTCCACAGAACTGATGGAACACCTTCACTTCAAGATACTGGCCAGCCCCACTGCCGCCCCCTGAGGAACCCTCATCTACCGACCCCCTGGACCCCGCAGACCCTTCGCCAACTCCATCACGGACATTATCTCCCCGCAGGCCATCGCATCCACCAACTACACCCTGCCGGGAGACCTCAACTTTCACCTCGACAATCAACTGGACCCCAACACCACATGCCTTCTGGACAACCTCCACAACATTGGACTCTGCCAGATCGTGACCAAGCCCACGCACTCAGCAGGACACACCCTCGACCCCCTCTTCACTACAGGAAACTCCATCACCTTCAGCCACACCACTAAACTCCCATGGACCGACCATCGTTGCGTCCACTTCACCTTCAGAACACCCACCATCCACAGACACCAGCACCTGCTTCCACAAAGGAACTGGACCAAAATCACCGACGACCAGCTCATCTCCTCACTCAACAACTCCACCCCAACCATCGCGGAAAACGACGACCCCAACACCGCAGCCCGAACCCTGCATAGATGGATCTCGGACAGCACCAACACCATAGCCCCCCTCAAGAAAAACAACAATAACCGTGCCAAGAAAGCCAGATGGTTTACCACCGAACTTTGAGAGTCCAGGTGCAAATGCCGCCGCCTCAAAAAGGCCTTGGGAAACACCAAATCCACAGAAGCCCACAACAACTTCAGAGCTGCCACCAACGCTCACCATCAACTCATCAAAGAAACCAGGAAAAAAGCGATTGAAGACAGAATCTCCACCCACGCACACAACAGCAAGGAACTCTTCAGCATCATCAAGGAGTTCGCCCAACCCACCAGCGAGCCTATCGACATCTCTCCCTTACAAGACCTCTGCGACAAACTCAGCACCTTTTTCCACCACAAAATCAAGAGCATCTACGACAACTTTGACGAAGACAACCAACACACTGAACCTTCACCAACCACCCCACATACCCGGAAACCAGTGATTGATGACTGGACAGCCCTCACCACCAAAGACACACTGAAGACAATGAAGTCAATCCAATCAGGGGCCCCCACGGACCCCTGCCCCCACCACATCTTCAACAGAGCCGCTGACACCATCGCACCCATGCTCTGCCACACCATCAACCGCTCCCTGGTGACCGCCTCGTTCCCCGACGACTGGAAACACGCCGAGGTCAACCCTCTCCTGAAGAAATCCTCAGTGGACCCCACCGACCTCAAAAACTACAGACCCATCTCCCTGCTCCCTTTCCCAGCGAAAGTCATCGAGAAAGCCATCAACTCACCACATTCATTGAAGAACACAACATCCTCGACTCCTCCCAATCCGGCTTCAGAAAAAACCACAGTACGGAAACCGCCCTCCTCGCCGCAACAGACGACATCCGCACCCTACTGGACAAAGGAGAAACAGTAGCCCTCATCCTCCTACACCTATCAGGGGCGTTCGACACAGTCTCCCACCGCACCCTAATACGCAGACTCTACGACGCAGGAATCCAGGACAAGGCCCTCGACTGGATCTGCAGCTTCCTCTCCGGCAGGACGCAACGGGTCAGACTCCCCCCTTTCCTTTCAGACCCCACACCTACCACCTGCGGAGTCCCTCAGGGCTCCTCCCTCAGCCCGACGCTCTTCAACGTCTACATGGCTCCACTTGCCCCCATCGTCAAAACCTACGGACTCAACATCGTGTCATATGCAGACGACACCCAGCTCATCCTCTCCCTATCCAACGAGCCCAACAACGCCAGACGCAACTTTCGAGAAGGCATGGAAGCCATCGCCAAATGGATGAAAAAAAGCTGCCTACAACTAAACACCAACAAAACAGTTGTACTCATCATGGGCCCAAACCCCGACCCCTGGAGTGACACCTGGTGGCCCACCACCCTCGGGAACCCGCCAACCCCCACAGACCACGCAGGCAACCTGGGAATCATCCTGGACTCCGAGCTCAAAATGGACCGCCAGATCAACTCTGTCTCATCTTCCTGCTTACACACCCTCCGCCTCCTTCGTAAGCCCTTCAAATAGATCCCCCTCGAACACCGCAAGACAGTCACTCACGCCCTGGTCACCAGCAGACTCGACTACGGCAACGCCCTCTACGTCGGAATAAACCTAAACCCCACCGCAAGACTGGTCCTCAACCTGCCAAAACACTGCCACATCTCCCAGCACCTCCGCACACTCCACTGGCTCCCCGTTGAGGTGAGAATCACCTTTAAGATGCTCACCCATGCACACAAGGCCCTCCACGGCACCGGACCAGCATACCTGAACAGCCGGCTCAAATTCCACGCCCCCCAAAGGACCCTACGATCAGCCCAGCTCTCCTACGCCGAGGTCCCCCGCACCAGAAAGACCAGATCGGGAGGCCGCTCCTTCTCCTTCCTCGTGGCCGAAGCATGGAACGCCCTTCCGCTCCACCTCAAACAGACAACATTGCTCCCCATCTTCGCAAGAAACCTCAAAACCTGGCTCTTTGACAGACCCCCTCCTTGATGGAATGGAACCTGCACCCTCCCCACCCCTAGCGCCGTGAGACCCTTACGGGTGAGTAGTTGCGCTTTAACAAACTCCTGATTGATAGGGTAGTGTGTATAACTGTGTAGTTGAGGAAATGGGAGTGTGATTGATTCCCTGCATAACTGACTAGGTGTTTCAGTAACTCTGTGGATGAGTGTCAGTGTGTAAGTGTCTGTATAGGTGTATGACTGGATATGATAGTGTTCTATTGATGAGTGACCATATGTATGAGTGATTGTATGGGTGAATGAGTGGATGTGTGTGTAGACCTAGAAATCAGTGAGTGCGTATGTAGTTACTGGTATTGGTGTCAATAATTTCAGGAATGGTAGTTTGTATTTAACACTGGGTGTATCAAAGGTTAGATTAGAGTGTGAGGAGGTGCATCGTATTATCACATAGATGATGTCATCAGTGATGTCATCAGTGATGTCATTTGAGATGTCATCAGTGATGTCATCAGTGATGTCACTGACCATGTCATGAATGATGTAATATGTGACATCATCAGCAGTGGATTGCGGGTGCGCGAGTTATAGTGAGTCCAACTAACTATAACGTGGGAATTTCAATAGTTTTGTATAAGTAAAATGTCCAGCTAACTATAACTGGTGTTAAACCTATGGTTTTTTCAGTGAAAAAAATATATATATATATATATATATATATATGTATGCATTAATTGAAGAGTCGACATGTGGATTGTTGGGGGCACAATACCATGCTTCAGACAATGATGTTATTTTGTCTTCAAGAAAACATTTTTTTGTTTGAAAAGGCGGTATACCGACAACTCTCCGGGACCGCGATGGGGACTTGTTTTGCCCCCAGCCTAGCGAATCTTTTCCTAGGCTGGTGGGAGGAACAGGTCGTCTGGGCTGAAGGGTCCGAGATGTATACTGACCACATCTTGATGTGGGTCAGATACATCGACGATCTGTTTTTAATCTGGAATGGCCCTGAAGCACTAGCAAGACAATACATCAGTCACCTAGGAAATAATGACCTCAATCTAAGGTTCACGTATGTGATCAGCAACACATACTGTGAATTTTTGGATGTGGCAGTAAAGATTAGAGAAGGCAACCTGTTCCGGAAAACCACAGCCGGAAATGCGGTGCTGCATGCGGCGAGCCACCATCCGACTCCCCTCAAGAGGAGCATCCCCTACGGGGAGTTACTGAGGGCTCGCCGCAATTGCAGCACCGACATTGATTTCCATAAAGAACAGAAGGCCATGATGGAACGCTTTAGCCAGAGAGGATACAGCGAGGAGACATTAAAAACTGCCCAGATTAAAGTCCAGGACCTAAAACATGAAGAAGTCCTATTTAAAACATCCAAAAGTGACTCCAAAAGGAAGGCAATGGAGAAGAGGAGCCAACCCAGTGCACCCCGGATGATCACCAACTACAGTAGGGGAGCTTGGGCTTTGGAAAGGATAATGAGAGCCAATTGGAAATTAGTAACATCTGACCCAATTGTGGGAGGACTAGTGGGCAATAGACCTCAGGTAACCTATCGCCGGGCACGATCTCTGAGAGACAGACTAGTGCATAGCTATCCCAAGGAATCGGCTAAGATGAAGTGGCCTCCGATTCCGAATGACTTCACCACTTGTGGAAGCTGCAAATGTGACCGCAATGGCAAATCATGCAAGAATTATAGAACAGGATCAGGTCAGATTAGAACCATCAATCAACAAATCAACTGCAATACTGAGTTCACTGTTTACGTACTGGAATGCCCATGTGGGCTCGAGTACGTGGGCAGCACCAAACATCCCCTAAAAGTTAGGATTCTACAGCACCTCCGTGCCATCTCCAATAAAGATCACAACTATCCCATGGCCCGCCACTATGAAGAAATTCATGGTGGAAACAACGGTAGCCTGAAATTTTATGGCATAGACAAAATACCCAAAACCATCAGAGGTGGGGACCGCGAAAAACAGCTGAGAATTAGAGAGTCCAGAAACATCATAGACATGGAGAGTAAGGCCCCCAAAGGACTGAATTATGGGGAAGAACTAGCATCCCATATAGGCTCCTAAATCTAACCAGTACAGAGTAGAGGCAAACCCGCAGAATGATGAATGTTGTTTTGTGTTACACTTTCACGTTTTTATTATCAGACCCCCCTGTATATGTACACGTAATGATTAAGCAGTAGGAAAGGCATAACCAGTACTTATGTAGTAGGTTGTATCCAGTGGTTCCTACTGTCTAAATTTCAGCATTTGAGACATAGGGGAATGGCACCATACTCACAAAGGTAGATTGTATGTTGGGTATTGTTGTTATTTTAATTGTATCATTCATTTTCACAGTTTTTGACACATTCACTTATATATATACGTCTCACCTTACACTCGTCCCCCATATAAAAGCACTCAAGCCCTGACCCTACCACCGCCAGTTACCATCTTCCAAGTCACACATGACGGTCAGATTGCGAGGGGAGCTCTCCTCGATTGACATACCCGCCAACGATCCATTTATCATAGGATCAGACCGGGCCTCAGTGCCTACCCTTTACATTTAAATCAGGGAGCTCCCTAGATACACTTTAACTTCGAGACTACGGTCTCGAACCCCCGCTTTGTCACCTACAAAACTACATTTCCCGGCAGACCTAGCAGTTGTCCGTCAGTCCCCGGCCGTACACTTTTCCGGGATTATCGTTACCACGATATTGCGGACTACAGTCCCATAACCTGACGGGCTATAGCAATTGATGCGAGGCACACAATGAACTTTATCACCCCATAGATATATCGCTTGGGGCAGTTCGCAGTCACTAGCATCTGACCAGTATCGGTACCCCATCTTCTGATAGGTAATGTGACTATCGCCAAACTCATTACACCACATGCTCCCACATATTGACGGACTGACACTCATTTTCATGAATTCAAATGTTTGTATATATTTTGAATGTTAAATGCGCTTATCAGGCATAATGTACCTAGCAGAGTGTTTTTTCTATGTCCATTGAGCATTGACACAAATGTGGGACTATAAGTTTGGCAAAATACAAAATGGTGGTTACTTGAAAAAGGCTTACGCCGAAACGCGTCGTCCTTGGTTAAAGAGTGCACAATAAAGGATTTGTGCAAGATCTCCTGGTGTGCCGTCTCTGTGTCCTTCTACATGGTGGAATCCAGTACCTGAAAAAAAAAAAAAAAAATATATATATATATATATATATATATATATATATATATATATATATATATATATATATATATATATATACTGGAAAAAACATAGGTTTTAGGGGTGTTATAGTTAGCTACACATTTCACTCATATAAAACCATTGAAATTCCCCCATTATAGTTCTACTAACTATAACTCGCCGCCCGCAATCCACTGCTGATGATGTCACAAATTACATCATTCATGACATGGTCAGTGACATCACTGATGACATTTCAAATGACATTACTGATGACATCACTGATTACATCATCCAGTGAAAGTGGTGTGGTTCGTTATTTAAATATGTATATATATATATATATATATATATATATATATATATATATATATATCCATACTGTTTAGCGAAAGTCATGCCGGCGCCTTCTCAGTTTGTGGCGGGCCTCGACGGGGTATCGCCACACCCCTTTAAATCCAAACAATTTACCGTCTTTGCTTCGCAGACAGAAAGTCGAGGCCCAGATAGCTTTTCAAGTGTTTTTATTCCGCAACACTAACACTCTACGCGTTTCGCAGCTTCTGCCGCTTTCTCACGAGTGAATAGCAGTGTGATACAATAAAGTTTTATACAATAACAAAAAAGGGTTCATCATGTGACTTTTCAAGTGAAAGTGAAAACATACTTTTCATCTCATTTTACTTTCTTTTGCACATTTAATTATGGGTTATCGAGAATAAACTAAAATATTCAAGAAAACATATTTAATTCAATATGCTAATGAAACATATTAAAGTGATTCAGCAGTGCATTTTCTCAAAATTCAGTCAGTTGCTCATTGCGGACTACCATACCCATAAGTCAGTGTTTCTTAGGTTAGAAAAGCTGATTACTGCTCCTGAATTACTTCATTCAGTTTCACACTTTCAGACGTTGTACTTTGCAACAACGCACCCTAAGGGTTGGTTACAAGCGGCTGTAACGTTCAGCATTGCATTTGCTCATGAATGCGATCTATCATTTCATTCAGCGCACAATACTTCTGCACTGATATCGTTGCAACATGGGTAAGCTTTTCATGCATGAAGCCCCAGTGGGCATAATCCGCTTATATACTGCTGCGTGCTGACGATCCTCACAAGTGAGTGACCCCTCAAACCCAGGGTAATGTCCTCTTGCGGACCACCATACCTATAGGTCTGTGTTTCTAGGGATGGAAAAAGTAATTACTGCTCCTGAATTACTTCATTCAGATTCATACTTTCAAAACGTTGTACTTTGCAACAACGCTACACCCCGAGGGTTGGTTACAGGCGGATAAAACGTTCAGCATTACATTTGCTCATGAATGCGATCAATCACTTCGTTAAGTGCACAATGCTTCTGCACTGATAAAATGCTCAGTGGGTTTGCTATTAATGCATGAAGCCCCAGTGGGCAAAATCCGCTTGAATACTGTTACGTGCTGACGATTATCATTAATTTGTGACCTCTCAATCACAGGGAAATGTCCTCTTGCAAACTGAGAAGGCGCCGGCATGACTTTCGCTAAACAGTATGGATTACTAATGTCAAAGCCAGCGCCCGCCTACAACTGAATCGGCAAAACAACAGAGGATGCCAAGCGTTCAGCGTATGAACTGAGAAGAAGAAACGCTGTGAGTGGAACCTCGTAAATCATTGACAACACGTGAAAGTAAACGTGCAGCAAGCCGAGCAGAAATAACATTGACTACAAGGCAAGTGGAAACCCGCCGAACTGACGAAAACATCAAAGTAAGCGGCTAGCTAAAGAAGTGTATTGTGTACTGACTCCAAGTACATCAGTATGGCAACATCGAGAAATGAGAAACGCTGTGAGGCAGCGAGCAAAATGTTTGAAACATCAACGCTGACGCCGAGCGAAGTGAGTAATGCTGCGCCCTCTGTGGGGGAAAATATGTCAAAAAAAGTACAATGGGATCTGCTTTGGAAACATATGAAAGCAGAGCAAAATAAATGGTGGGAGGCGACTACACTACAAAAGTACATAGAGGCAGGGAGAGTGCCTCGAGGACTCCGGATTTTTATCACCCCCACATTCAGTGATCCAGACCCTGAGTTGATCGGCGAATGGGCTGAAAATAATCACCACTGTTCAACGGTGATGTTAAAATTATTGGTGAAATACGCTAAACGTGACTGTGAAACGCTGAGTGGCAAAATAGAAGAAGTAACAGCCAGATTAAAGACACTCTGTGATACTGAGGAATTCAACCAAGAGATGGCGAAACTTGAAACTAAGCTGGAACGAATTGAAAAAGACATAAAAGAAAAAAAGCAGAGGAAATTTCTACGAGATTTCGTAGACTATGAAAAAGGACAGATATTAACCTTTGCCAAAAAATTCGACCGACTGAGAAGTCAAAATGTGAATACAAAAACAACATTAGACAATGCTGATCAAGTGAATGGAGCAAGTCTTGTAGATAAGACACCTGAATCCAGAGCCACAACCAGCGAACAGGCTCAAAATCCTAACATGTCAGTAAAAGACAAAATTTTAATGGAATTTACAATGTTAGCGCAAGACAGGCTAACAGTACCAGAACCCACCGAATCGAACAACCAAAGAGGACGAGGTCGTGGACGCGCAGGAAGAGGCGTAGAAAGACTGCAGAATACGCCAAAAGAAGCAATGGGGAGTCCGGTAGGATCTCGCACACGTTGGCAAAAAAGAACAAAAGAATGGAGCAAACCGAATTAAAAACCAGAACAGTATTGAATTTATCAGACCGTGAATTGACCAACATTGAAATTGATGTCCTTGCAAAGGGATTAACGTTTGTCCCAACCAATGAATATGATTATACCCAGACAAGAATTGACCTCTTCTATTTTACAAGAAAGCTGCGCCTGAAGAAATGGTTTTCCACTAAAGCGACCCTGGAAAAAGAAAAAACCAGCAGTGAGGAGGTTAGTAATCTGTGCATAGGTGACATTGAGACATTGCACTTGTTAAATGAATTGGGGGACCAAGAAAATTTTAATAGCGATCCAATACTGAATTTGCTTAATGATGACATCGCTATTGATTTGAGTAGTAAAAGTCATTTCAAACCCACATCCATATTCATGCCGCAATTATTTAATGAGGCATTAGATGTCTTTGAAAAAGGAGTTAAGAATGGCCTTAAAAAAATAAGCGGCATGACCTCTAAAGTAAGGAGAAACCTGACCAAGGAACAGGCCGTGGCCATCGAGACATTACAGACCGACCCCAATATTGTAATAAAAAAATCTGACAAGGGGGGTAATGTGGTGGTGTGGGGAAGAGACCGGTATGTCAAGGAAGGTTTGAGACAATTGAGTAATGTTACACAATATGAGAAAAGCTCCAAAAAATGTTTTGAAGAGTCTAACAAAAAGTATTTTGATGAATTGATTGAATGGAAACAAAAAGGCTTACTAGAGCAGAATGAATATGATTATTTATTATGCAAATACCCAAAACTGCCTGTGCTGTATTTGTTACCAAAAGTGCACAAAGATAAGGAAAACCCACCAGGAAGGCCTATAGTTTCATCTAGAGGGTCTAGCCTTGAAAACACATCGAGATATGCAGATTATTTTTTGCAACAATATATGAAAGAATTACCTTCATATATTAAGGACACGGGCGATTTTTTGAGAATGATGAATGAGTTTGTGTGGAATGAGAAGTATCTGATGTTAAGTTTAGACGTTACCAGTCTTTACACCAGCATCCCGCATGATTTGGGATTGCAGGCTTGTAAACACTACTTGAATGCCAGATCCATCTCCTACCTGAGGCACACAGAAGTTCTGTTAAGCATGATTAATACATGCCTGACGGAAAATTACTTTCTGTTTGACAATCAGGTGTACAGGCAATTGATGGGGACTTCGATGGGCACTTGTTTTGCCCCGAGCTTTGCCTGCCTCTACTTAGGATGGTGGGAGGAACAAGTAGTGAGACCCCAAACCTTATACCAAAAACATGTCAAAAAATGGTCACGATTTATTGATGACGTGTTTTGTGTATGGGAAGGAACAGTGGAAGAAGCAGACAGCTTCGTGAAACATTTGAATGACAATCAATTGAACTTATCATTCACACATCAGGTGCATCCAACCCAGATGGAATTTCTAGATGTAGTATTGAAAGTTGACAATGGCAATATTGTGACTGCACTCCATCGAAAAGCCACGGCTGGCAACAGCATGTTACATGCATGGAGTTGCCACCCGAAAAAACTCATAGAAAGTATCCCGTATGGTGAGTTGCTGCGTGCCAAACGCAACTGCAGCACGACAGAGGGGTATAGAGAAGAGTGCAGAGTAATGACCAAAAGATTTAAGGAAAGAGGGTATAGTGACCAGAACATTTTCACAGCATGGTCCAAGGCAGAACTAAGAACTAGAAATGATTTGTTAACAAAAGATTTGGCAGTAGGTAGCATATCCAGTGAAGAAACAATCAGGTTTGTTACCACGTATAGTAATAAGTCTGAGGAGGTTAGGAAATGCCTTGAAAGACATTGGAGCATCCTACAGACAGACCCTGAGATTGGAAAGTCAGTTAGAGATTATCCCCAAATCACTTTCAGAAAAGGAAAATCGATCAGAGACCTTGTAAGCCCAGCAAACCTGCCTAAACTTGTCCCCAAAAAATTGAATCCAGTACAAGGGTTCTTTATTTGTGGCAAGTGTAAAGCCTGCAAAAACAGTAAAAACTGTAAAAGTGTCAGGTTAAGCAAAAACACTGAGCCCTTCAGAATTTTGAAACATACATCATGCGAAACTGAATATGCAGTGTATGCCCTCAAATGCCCGTGTGAATTGTTTTATATAGGGAGTACGATCCACAAAGCCAAGAAAAGAGTACTAGAACACTTAAGGGCCATTAACCACCATGACCAACAGTACCCCATTGCCCGTCATTTCTTCAGTGAACATAACCAAAACACGAATCTTTTGTCATTTGTGGTGTTGGATTGTGTTCCTAAAAGAGAAAGAGGAGGAGACAGGATGAAAGAGCTACGGAGACTCGAATCCAGATTTATAATTGGATTCCAGACATTGACCCCTCAAGGACATAATATTGATGAAGGACTGGCATCTCACTTAGGACAGTAATAAGCGTCAAGTTCAAACTAATGTTGAATCCTAAAGCCTACAGAGTATTCTTTGAAATATGTATGTTTTAAAATGCACTTATGATAACTGAGTTTTTAATGAATATACTTTCTCATTTTACAGGTCACAATGGGTGAACTAAAGGCATGAATGAAATGAAAGTCACTCGCACGACGTGAATTGATTCAAGCAGTATTTGAATGAGAAATGCCCACTGGGGCTCTATGCAAGAGGACATTTCCCTGTGATTGAGAGGTCACAAATTAATGATAATCGTCAGCACGTAACAGTATTCAAGCGGATTTTGCCCACTGGGGCTTCATGCATTAATAGCAAACCCACTGAGCATTTTATCAGTGCAGAAGCATTGTGCACTTAACGAAGTGATTGATCGCATTCATGAGCAAATGTAATGCTGAACGTTTTATCCGCCTGTAACCAACCCTCGGGGTGTAGCGTTGTTGCAAAGTACAACGTTTTGAAAGTATGAATCTGAATGAAGTAATTCAGGAGCAGTAATTACTTTTTCCATCCCTAGAAACACAGACCTATAGGTATGGTGGTCCGCAAGAGGACATTACCCTGGGTTTGAGGGGTCACTCACTTGTGAGGATCGTCAGCACGCAGCAGTATATAAGCGGATTATGCCCACTGGGGCTTCATGCATGAAAAGCTTACCCATGTTGCAACGATATCAGTGCAGAAGTATTGTGCGCTGAATGAAATGATAGATCGCATTCATGAGCAAATGCAATGCTGAACGTTACAGCCGCTTGTAACCAACCCTTAGGGTGCGTTGTTGCAAAGTACAACGTCTGAAAGTGTGAAACTGAATGAAGTAATTCAGGAGCAGTAATCAGCTTTTCTAACCTAAGAAACACTGACTTATGGGTATGGTAGTCCGCAATGAGCAACTGACTGAATTTTGAGAAAATGCACTGCTGAATCACTTTAATATGTTTCATTAGCATATTGAATTAAATATGTTTTCTTGAATATTTTAGTTTATTCTCGATAACCCATAATTAAATGTGCAAAAGAAAGTAAAATGAGATGAAAAGTATGTTTTCACTTTCACTTGAAAAGTCACATGATGAACCCTTTTTTGTTATTGTATAAAACTTTATTGTATCACACTGCTATTCACTCGTGAGAAAGCGGCAGAAGCTGCGAAACGCGTAGAGTGTTAGTGTTGCGGAATAAAAACACTTGAAAAGCTATCTGGGCCTCGACTTTCTGTCTGCGAAGCAAAGACGGTAAATTGTTTGGATATATATATATATATATATATATATATATATATATATATATATAGCAATCTGCCTTGAAGACTGAGTGGACTATAAGTGTGTGAATGGAGGATTTAGTACCAATGTGATTGACTGTCTAAGTGAGGAATTTTAAGTGTCTCACTAAATATATGGAATAGTGATTAAATTGTAAGAATACCTGTATCACTCTATCTCTTGATGTGTAAACTACTACATAAGTTGGTTACTACCTATGTGAAAGTCTACATTAGTTATTAATTAGTTAAGTGAGTATTTGTATGGGATAGTGAATGAATGTGTGTGTGGTTGGGTGGGACGTGTGCGACTGTGGAAGGATGTGTAAATAGTTGATTTAGTAAGTATATAAAGTTAAGACTGTATGTGGAAACAGTTGTTTGGGTGTGGTGATGAGTAAATATATTTCTCAATGATATATGCCCAACAAACTAAAAATATAAAAGGCAGTGCATGTGACAGGTATTGTATATAAATAAGTATAAATTATACTCAGTGATTGTATGATTGATGTATGGATAACTGTATACTTGTAATACTGATTTTATAACACACTAAGTATAAGTTACTATCAATATGAATAAATAAAGAGGTGTTTGTGTAAGTGAGTAGCTTAGTAAATATATGTATGATCAATTGTTTGCATAAGTGAGTAGGATGTCTGCATGAAGGAATAGGATATGTGCTGGTGTGTAATGTTGATATAGGTATACAAGTATATTTAATAGTATTTTATTGATCTTTGTTAGCATGTATGATTGAATCTATAGGTAAGTGTTTAGATGTGTTTAGATGTAGGAATCACTGAGTGGGTTTTTAGAAACTTGTACTGGTGTGTCAATGGTTTCAAATATGGTACTTCATATTTTATAATGTGTGTTAAAAGATTATGCTACTGTGTGATCAGGTGTATCAGCTTGACACATTGATGATGTCATCAGTGATGTCATCAGTGATGTCATTTGAGATGTCATCAGTGATGTCATCAGTGATGTCACTGACCATGCCATGAATTATGTAATATGTGACATCATCAGCAGTGGATTGCGGGCGCGCAAGTTATAGTTAGTACAACTAACTAAAGCAGGGGAATTTCAATGGTTTTACACAAGGGAACTGTGTAGCTAATTATAACACCCCTAAAACCTATGGTTTTTTCAGTCAATTTCTAAGGTTTTTTAAATGCTAATTCCTAACTATAACTTATCTGAAACCTATGGTTTTTTCAGTGAATTTCAAATGTTTTTTAAATGCTAATTCCTAACTATCATACCCCTAAAACCTATGGTTTTTCAGTTAATTTCAAAGGTTTTTTAAATGCTAATTCATAAATATTTTTTTTTTATATTTTCTAACTACATTTTTCTAATCTTTTTATTTTGAGATGTTATTTTTTAAATGACATTACACATTTTTTTATAATTTTTTTACATAAAAATATTTTTTTCTCCATTATTTTAGATTGTTTATAATACACTTACATTATTTTTATTATTTTTTTCTTTTTTTTGCAGTTGTGCATCCTACGAACACCCTGCTCATTTACTGCGCAAAACGTATCTGCCATTTTAGGGTTGCTGTCTAGGATCCGTGTAGGGTGTTCGATGAGTACAACTTTTCCAATGCGGTTGCTATGCGACTTGTGTCCGACGCCTTGCGCATACGTGAGATGTACGTATAACGTGCGTGACGGATGCACGGTAGAATGTGACGTCAGATGCATATCAGATGCGGTGTGAGCATGACTTCTGCGATTTTTTCAATGTTGAAAAACTTATTTATATATATTTAATATAAATATTAAGACAAGAGATTATCTGAGGATATTATTTTTTATATTTTCTTTAACTTTCTTAATAAGTACAGCACTGTTATCCTATGGGAGGAAATTCACTTGGCAGGTAAATAGTGTTATCCTTACCTTTTCTCACTCAGTGGTGGATCCTGGATCCAGCACTGCTGCATCTCCTCTAAACAGTTGAAAGAATGCAAATTACCAAAGACGAGCGGAAGTCCGCGTCTTTTATAAAAAAAGATATCGCTAAAATGCACGGATCATACGTGCACCCCGTGATTTCCCCCCCCCCAAAAAAAAATAGGGGCCCTGGGAGACCTTGTTGGACCCCCTAAGGAGACCTAGAGGATCAGGGTGTGTCTACCCTCCCCCTTTTCATGTTTTAAACACACATTTCACCCGCTTCTTCAGCATCCCTTGTACAGACACATAAAATGGCTGCCAACAGTTTCTAGTTTCGAATGTTGAAAACCACTCAACAGCCAATTAGCCTTCAGCGCATGATTGTAAGGGTGCGCTTATGGTACGATGACAATAAGCGGAGTATCTGTATTTCATTTTTTTATGGGAAGTGGGCCGCGTGGCCCCCCTCCCGTGCCCAATTCCGAGCACCGGGGTCCCCAGCCCCCAGGGCATGGCTAATTATATATTATTATTTTATGGAAGAGGGCTGCAAAGCCTGAAGCCCCTTCAAGACCATGGGGCCATCCGAACTCCGTCTATGTATGTAACCCCTAGGAGTTGCCTTCATTTTGCGCATGCATGTTTGTGGTAGCGCATGCGTGTTGATGTAACGCATGCGCACAATACGTCCCACTGCCTGGTTATATACCCCTAATGTATTTCATTTTATTTGCGCATGCTCAATTACAACATGTCAATCACAGCTCTCACACCCAGTGACATCATGCTGAACCAATCATTTATAAGCTGCCAACCTTCTTGAACTTTTCCTATTCTGCAGTCACAGCCATTGAGAGTGTTCATATCTACTTCTTCGCACACCACTTCCGTTAAAGCCCCTGAAGAGAAGCATATGGAGCTTCAAAACGCGGCGGGAAGATCCATTATGGAGCGGCATCTACAAGTGGATCCTCGTCCTCACCTACACATAAATCAAGCTGCTGCTCGTGTGCTACTCAAAGGTGGACAACCTTGGAGCGACAATTTATACGCGGCCATCCAGCCGCAGAGTATGCACCACCCCGTCATCCTTGGGGGTCACGGAAGTGAAACAGCAGTCGTACACGGGATCGAGCACGGGCCCACTTGCGTGGTCCATACAGGTCTTGATTATGTGCTTTCCGCACCACACTTCCCATAATACACAGTCTCATTTGATCCTCCCATTGGTGGGTGTGTCATATGGAAAATAGAGAAGTGGGTTAGCGGTTGCGCACACCGCTTCCGTTAAAGCCCCTGAAGAGAAGCATATGGAGCTTCGAAACGCGTTGGGCACATCCATTACGAAGCGGCATCCACAACTGGATCCCCGTCCTCACCTACACATAAATCAAGCTGCTGCTCGTGTGCTACTCAAAGGTGGACAACCATGGAGCGACAATTTATACGCAGCCGTCCAGCCGCGGAGTATGCACCACCTCGTCATCCTTGGGGTCACTGAAGTGAAACAGCAGCCGTACACGGGATCGAGAACGGGCCCACTTGCAGGGTCCATACAGGACTTGATTATGTGCTTTCCGCACCACACTTCCCATAATACACAGTCTCATTTGAGCCTCCAATTGGTGGGTGTGTCATATGGAAAATAGAGAAGTGGGTTAGCGGTTGCGTACACCGCTTCTGTTAAAGCCTCTGAAGAGAAGCATATGGAGCTTCGAAACGCGTCGGGCAGATCCATTATGGAGCGGCATCTACAAGTGGATCCCCGTCCTCACCTACACATAAATCAAGCTGCTGCTCTTGTGCTACTCAAAGGTGGACAATCTTGGAGCGACAATTTGTACGCGGCCGTCCAGCCGCGGAGTATGCACCACCCCGTCATCCTTGGGGGTCACAAAAGTGAAACAGCAGCCTTACACGGGATCGAGGACGGGCCAACTTGCGGGGTCCATACAGGACTTGATTATGTGCTATCCGCACCACACTTCCCATAATACACAGTCTCATTTGAGCCTCCCATTGGTGGGTGTGTCGTATGGAAAATGGAGAAGTGGGTTAGCGGTTGCGCACACCACTTCCGTTATAGCCCCAGAAGAGAAGCATTTGGAGCGTCGAAACGTGTCGGGCAGATCTATTACGAAGCGGCATCTACAAGTGGGTCCCCGTCCTCACCTAAACATAAATCAAGCTGCTGCTCGTGTGCAACTCAAAGGTGGACAACCTTGGAGCGACAATTTATACGTGGCCATCCAGCCGCGGAGTATGCACCACCCCGTCATCCTTGGGGGTCACGGAAGTGAAACAGCAGGATCAAGGACGGACCCACTTGAGGGGTCCATACAGGACTTGATTATGTGCTTTCCGCACCACACTTCCCATAATACACAGTCTCATTTGAGCCTCCCATTGATGGGTGTGTCATATGGAAAATGGAGAAGTGGGTTAGCGGTTGCGCACACCGCTTCCGTTAACGTCCCTGAAGAGAAGCATATGGAGCTTCGAAACACGTCAGGCAGATCCATTATGGAGCGGCATCTACAGAAGGATCCCCGTCCTCACCTACACATAAATCAAGCTGCTGCTCGTGTGCTACTCAAAGGTGGACAACCTTGGGGCGTCAATATATATATATACATATATATATATATATATATATATATATATATATATATATATATATATATATATATATATATATATATATATATATATATATATATATATATATATATTTAACGCACAATGTCCCATTGGTGGTGTGGCTAGACCATGGTGGTGCGGCTAGACCAGGACAGTGTCTCGTTATGGCTTCAAAAATATTATTTATTGCAGATGCACACCAAGGGACGAGTCCAATAAAGATTTCATGTCACAAAACAAGCTGTGCGATGCGTTTCGGCAAAGCCTTTGTGAAGTACATGACCAGTGCCCTACTTCCCACAGAAATACTGGTCATAGTTCGTAGACGGAATCGCAGCAACTTTTTGAAACATATATATATATATATATATATATGTATGTATGTATGTATATATATAAGTAGGTAGTTATATTTAGGACCCAGTTTTCATACGAAATCCACAACATTCTATTTGGAATAACTTTTTGAAACATATATATATATATATATATATATATATATATATATATATATATATATATATATATATATATATATATATATATATATTCACAGAAAAAAACATAGGTTATAGTGGATATATAGTTAGGAATTTGCACTTACAAAACCTTGAAAATTCAATGAAAAAACCATTGGTTTTAGGCCATATATAGTTAGGGATTTGCATTTACAAAACCTTATTTTACTCGCATAAAACCATTGAAATTCCCTATATAGTTATAAGCGCTAACTATATATCGCGCACCCGCAATCCACTGCTGATGATGTCACATATTACATCATTCATGACATGGTTAGTGACATCACTGATGGCATCACTGATGACATCTCAAATGACATCACTGATGACATCACTGATGACAACATCCAGTGACTGTATGTTTCTGTAAAGTTAAAATATGTCTTACATATTGAAGAATGAGTGGATGTATAAGTGTCTGGATGAAGGATTTAGTAGGTGCATGACTGACTGTATGAGTGAGTGATTAAATGTGTCTCACTGAGTGCATGGGTTAGTGACTAAACTGTTTTAATTTGTGCATCATTATGTCTGTTGTTCTGTAAACTGCTGCATGTGTTGATCAGTAGCTATATGAGTAACTGTATGGGTTATTCATTGGTTGTCCAAGTATTTGTATGGGAAACTGAGTGTGTGTGTATGGGTGGCTGGGAGGTGTGTGACTGTACATAGATGTGTGAGTAGTTGATTCACTATATGTATGGATTCAAAAGTGTATGTGGAAACAGCTGTATGGGCGGTTGACTGTGCATGAGTGTATTAGTGAGTGAATGGATATCTCAGTGCTACATGTCAAATTAAGTACATATGTAAAACACAGTACATGTGAGAGTTGACATCTATAAATAACTGTGCATAAGAGCCAGTGAATGTGTGAGTGGCTGTATGGATCATTGAGAACATGTATCAGAGATTGTATAAGAGAGTAAAGTAAATATGTGTTAGTATATGTTTGAATAAGTAAGGTGTGTATAACTGTATAGTTGAGAAAATGGAGGTGTGATTGATTTTTGGCATAACTGACTAGGTGTGTGAGTAACTCCATGGATGAGTGACAGTCTGTGACTGTCTGTTTACACTGATTGTATCTAAGGTTATATTAGAGTCTGAAGAGGTTCATGGTATTATCACATGAATGATATCATCAGTGATGTTATCAGTCATGTCAAATGAGATGTTTTCAGTGATGTCATCAGTGATGTCATTTGAGATGTCATCAGTGATGTCATCAGTGATGTCACTAACCATGTCATGAATGATGTAATATGTGACATCATCAGCAGTGGATTGCGGGTACGCGATATATAGTTAGCGCTTATAACTATATATGGAATTTCAATGGTTTTATGCGAGTAAAATAAGGTTTTGTAAATGCAAATCCCTAACTATATATGGCCTAAAACCAATGGTTTTTTCATTGAATTTTCAAGGTTTTGTAAGTGCAAATTCCTAACTATATATCCACTATAACCTATGGTTTTTTCTGTGAATTTCATTGGTTTTTTAATAGCAAATATGAAAAGCTTTAAAATGTCAAGTACGTGATAGATAAAAACATTTTCGTATTTATGCACGCTGATGTGCTTTGAACGCTGCCCCCCCCCTCTTTTCTCTTAGTAGTACTCTCTCTTTGCAGATACTGAACAGTAGTTAACGCAGGCCTTTGCCCCCGTTGTAATCCGTCGTGCCTGCTTGTCTCTCCATTTGATTGATTGTTATCCAAGCATTTACTGTTTTAGAATTGGTTCTCTTTGGATCATTCTCTATTTACAAACAAGCACAAAGTCGCAATACTCTGTTTAGTTTTTGCAGATAGTGAAAAATCGTGTAAAAAAATAAAAGTAATCGAGCAAAATCAGTAGGCCACTAATTGGATCTCTTTTTGACCTCGCTAAAATAGAAATATTAGGAACAACCCTTCATGAGAAATACGAAAATATTGAGATGAACTGAGCTCCACACCATGAGGGCTGCAAGACAGCTCGACTCCGTCACCCACCCCGCCCAAAATAACGACAAACCCTATGCAAATATTAAAAATATAGACAACACACCAGCAAAGAAACAGGGTAAAACATTTTATTAAATAACTATTTACATAACTATTTTATACTTTTTATTGCCCGATCCGGCTAGCTCAATCGATCGAGCATGAAACTCATACACTCTGATAGCAAGCGTTGCTACTGATGCTATGCAGACCAAAACTGTACATTTTTCTAGATTTTTCAATCCAAGGTTGGTTGACTTTGTAGAACGATGGCTTCAGATTTTCAACATACGGTGTGGTGGCGCGGACTGGGAGGGGGCGCTTCGCTCCTGCCCCCTCCCCAAGTAAGTTTTTCATACGTGAAAGTACGTTAATGGTTTGGGTCCCTGAGTTGCTTCAATGTCACTGCCATTCTCAAATGGCATAAGTTCTGGATGTTGGGTGCCATAGTTAAGAGTTCTGAGCAGTGCTTGTAACACTGTCTGAAGCTTATTTCCACCTACTGCAGCTTCACTATTCTCAAAGTAAGTGAGTGTCGTTTGTGGACCTGACTGCATTAGAAAACAATGTGATATGTTACCTTCCTAAACAGCTTGACGGAGGCCCCTGAGGGGCGGTGTGATGGCCATGGACTCGGAGAAGACGCTTGGCTCCGACACCCTCCCCAAGTCTTATAGCACTGGTGTAGCCTGAGATCGCCCCCGACATAAGCGGCCGGCTCCCGGGGTCCGGCGGAACTTTTTGCCTTTTGATGACTCTTCAATTCTGGACCTTGTCCCACAATCCGTTTGACCTGAAGACACGCTGTAGTGGGGCGCCCCTTTACCGTTTCAGTTGCCATTCCGCCCGCTTTTGCTACACTGTGCCTCTTCCGCCATTCAGCTGTTTACCGCCCGCTCTTGCGACTACAGCGTCTTGCTCATCATGTAGTTGAGTTGCTCCCGCTCTTGCGGTGCAGCGATAGGCGGCTGCCACAGGACTCTCAAAATGGCGGCCGGCTCTTCGGTTTTGGGCCTGGTCCACTAAAATGGCCCTGGGACACCTTTGAACTCGGACGCTTCCCTGATAGGGCTTGGGTCCCATTCTCGAAAGCGTCCCCTCAGCCGTGAAGATTCTACAAAAGTCTTGGGGGCCTCCGACTCCCGCAGGCTTCTGGTGGGGAGCGGCTGCCATGATTGCTCGTGGAATAGCCACGACGGAGCTACGAGATGGTAGTGCTCTCATGCTGACGCCAGTTTTAGTCTGAAACATCCAGAAACACTGTAGACTACCAATTCGATCAGTTCCGGTAGCGCCCCAACATGACCCGGAAGAGAAGAACTTGCCCTCCCCTCTTTGACTGATGGTTCTTCTTGCCTGTCCCCTCTGTTGTCATTTAACAGAACTTTTTGGGCTGCTGAAAGGGGTTGTGTTCCGAACGCTGGTTGGTGGAGACATTTTGACTATATTCTTGACCTACGTTGTCGCGTAATGCGTTATATGACACGCCGCGTTAGCGCACCCGGAAGTGATCCGAGGCGCGGTGCGCAGCACGTAACGTAAGCATAACAGGTCATGTGACTTGTTAATAAAACTTTTCATTGGTTCTTTTTGCTTTTGTTATTTTAATGATGAAAAGCTTGGTCATATGACCTAAAAATTACGCTTTTTATTGTTTTCGAACATTATTTTTTTTAAAACATATATGTTACAA
Organism: Lissotriton vulgaris; assembly: GCF_964263255.1. NCBI lineage: Eukaryota > Metazoa > Chordata > Amphibia > Caudata > Salamandridae > Lissotriton > Lissotriton vulgaris. The sequence continues at coordinate 34,309 of NW_028253709.1, read as the reverse complement.
TATTCCAGGCTAATGTACTTTCCCGGAAAATTTACAACTGTCCTGCAAGTAAAATATATTCCTTTTTCGAGAAAAAGGTCGTTTCTTCATTCCATGACGGAGCCGTTGAGTAAAAGAGACTCGGCCTGCTGTCTTAGTCGCCGATACGCCTGATTATCAGATTCTTATCGATCACTTTATGTTGCAGAAATGAAAAACACAACTGCCCTTGACCATTTATCTTTACTGCGTTCCTACATATTATACCTTTTATCCGTCATGTAATTGGACTGCTTTATTTCACTTGCCTTTTACTGATTCGAAAACAGTGACTAAAAGTAAAAACTTTACCAATGTAAATACTACTACCGTGTTTTGTTTTAAAAACCTTTATTGTGAAAATGTCAGTATACAAATACGGGCCTATAACCACGTGGGCCGGCCACGGAGCAAACTGAAATCGTATATGATGAGGAGACATTTACACTGAAGAGGAACGTAACGAGCGGGCCATTAGGTTGCAAGAACAAAGGTGTCTAACAGTTGCGGAATCGGTGGACGTACATTTTGTAATTAAAATACGACAGGGCCACTTACAATAACATTTTCTAGATATACATTTGCGGGCAAGGAGTTACGAGTCCCATTTATACCGGCGCCATTTTGTGCGAGGCCGGGCAGGTCCAAGATATAGTCAAAATGTCTCCACCAACCATCGGCCAGACCAGAACCCCTTTCGGCCCTTTATGCTACAAGATGGTGTCTTCCATTCAGAAAATATTGTTGGCAGCATTTTGAAAGGAAACAGAAACAGCCGTTCTCCTAGTGAGTTTCACATTGTTACATTTAGGAAGAATGTTGAAGAGTAGTATGTGGAAAATCTGAAGCCATTTTTCTACAAACTCTCAATCAGACTTGGATAGAAAAAAAAATCCTGAAGAATGTACAAACTGAAAACCAATTTTTGTCTGTATAGCATCAACAGCAACGCTTGAGTCAGCTTTGTGTCAAGCCGCCATTTTCATTCAATCAATACCGTCCCCCTGCACACATTCAGGGACCTGGTCGTGTCTTCAGATGAAACGGATTGTAGGAAAAGAAGCAGAAAGGAAAAGGAAAAAAGTTCCGCCGGACCTCGGGAGCCGGCCGCCTATGTCATGTGCGACCTTTGGCCACACAAGGGCAATAGTGAAGCTGCAGCAGGTTCAAATAAGCTTCAGACAGTCTTACAAGCACTGCTCAGAAATCTCAACTGAGGCACTCAACATCCAGGACTTGCCATTCGGATCTTGGCGCCTTGTGCTGGTTCCGACCTATTCACACATCGGTCCACTACTGACATCACCTCATAAGCCAACGGGGCACCCCACGCCGACTTTCGGCGCAGCATTGTAGGATGGCCACACCAGTGTGGCAAATTGCTGGACACAACCTCGGTGCCATCCGGATCTCGGCGCGTTCGACTCACTGTACCGCAAGAGTGACCGCAACTCAGCTGGACACGCCGTCTTTCGGCGCAGCATTTTCGGATGGCCACACCAGTGCGGCAATTTGCTGGACACCACCCCGGTGCCATCCGGATCTCGGCGCGTTCGAGTCACTGTACCGCAAGAGTGACCGCAACTCAGCTGGACACGCCGTCTTTCGGCGCAGCATTGTAGGATGGCCACACCAGTGCGGCAATTTGCTGGACACCACCTCGGTGCCATCCGGATCTCGACGCGTTGTGCTGCCTTCGGCCTATTCGCACATCGGTCCGCTACTGATGCCGCCTCACGTGCCAACGGATTTTCTACGCTTTTTGTAGCCCTATGCCGCATAACAGGTCATGTGACTTGTTTATAAAACTTTTCATTGGATCATTTTACTTTTGGTTTCCTAAAGATGGAAGGCTTGGTCATATGACCTAAAAATAACACTTTTCATTGGTTTAGAACATTTTTTTTTCCCAAACGATGAAAGCCCCACCTTGTTTCTGGATCATTCAGACTGAAGTTGGCGTCAGCATGAGAGCACCACCATCTCGTGGCTCCGTCGTGGTCATTCCGCGAGCAATCATGGCAGCCGCTCCCCACCGGAAGCCTGCGGGAGTCGGGGGCCCCCAAGACTTTTGTAGAATCTTCACGGCTGAGGGGACGCTTTTCGAGAATGGAGCCCAAGCCCTAGCAGGCAAGCGTCCGAGTTCCAAGGTGTCCCAGGGCCATTTCAGTGCACCAGGCCCAAAACCGAAGAGCCGTCCGCCATTTTAAGAGTCCTGTGGCAGGCGCCTATCGCTGCACTGCAAGAGTGGGAGCAACTCAACAACATGGTGAGCGAGACGCTGTAGCCGCAAGAGCGGGCGCAACTCAGCTGGATGGCCGCCACCTGGGGAGGCCCGTTCACGCCGCCTCCCCCACGCCCCCCCCCCCCGGGCCGCCGCACGCCAATTTTCGGAGCAGCATTGTAGGATACCAAAACCAGTGCGGCAGTTTACTGGACATCACCTGGGTGCCATCAACATCTCAGCGCGTTCTGCTGCCTTGGGACTATTCGCACAACAGACCGCTACTGACGAGGCCTCCCCTCGCCCCACCCGGGACGCCCCACGCCAATTTTCGGAGCAGCATTGTAGGATCCCAAAACCAGTGCGGCACCCAGGCGACATCACCTGGGTGCCGTCCAGAACTCTGCACGTTGTGCTGCCTTGGGACTATTCGCACAAAAGACAGCTTCTGACCATTGTTGCTTTTTTGCGTGAAAAATGTTTAAATGTTTTTACAGTTTTTGTTCCGTTCATTATAGTTAAATGTTAATAAAGTTTTAAAATCTAACTTTGTTGGAGTGCTATATATGTTTAAAAAATCGGGTGAATGGGGCCTTGAATCGGGTTATTGTCATGTGTGGGCTTTGCAAGTGTACTGCTACAAGATCGGACATTTCAAACTCAAATGCACGTTCTTTTTCTTACCTTTCCGAAGCATGGAGCGCAATAGCAGGCAGAGAAAGGGTGACGCACGTGTTGAACACTGCCTGGCCTGGCAAGTTGCTGGCAGTGCCCCCCCCGCCCGCTCCTGAAAGAGGGCACACACACACCGCCGCCCCGAGTACTTCACAAATCTTTAAAAGACCATGCGCTTGTTCATGAGGCTTAAATGGTTTATCACCCCTTCTAGAACCCCTGCATCGACCCTTTGACGTTTCCTGGAAGAATTAGCACGTAACACAATACCAAGCCCTGTCAGCTGAAACTCCCGAGAAATCATGGGGCATATTATCAAGGGGGTTTATTTCCGCTTTTTGGACTTTAAAAGCCAAAAAAAAAGAGATAAAATTATCTCCCTATTACCAAGCTGTCGCTAACACCAGTTAGTGACAGCTAAAAGGTGATAGCGACCATCTTGGGCCCCGCTTTGCATATCAGTGATATTTATCACTAATGACATGCAAAGTGGGCGTGCCAAGTGAATTGTGGGGGTTTGGTTGCAATATAAAGATGGGCATCAGGCGTAGAAAAGGTTTGTGAAAAGTATATTTTAATTCATATACCACAAATCCCACAGGAACAGCTAGACCAACATCCCAACTCCTCCAGATCCAACCGTCTTCTCCCCAGCAACCAAACCCCCACAATTCTAAATTACATCAAACAATTCTAGGTATGACAAAAGCATGTTCTATAGATGATCTCACAATATACAGGTTGGCAAGACAGAAAATCATGGAAATAAAAGAAATAGATGTGGCCTACTACCACAATCGCTATCTCCTATTACCAACTTTTGGAGATATTCGCGCTAAGCGCGAATATCTCCAAAATCTAACACCTGCCCTGAGCAGTTCTTAGCCATGTTATCCAATGGGAGGTGGATAACATGGCTAAGAGCATTTGCTCGATAATACATGAATATCGCTGCCTTTCCTGCGATAATAGCAAACTTTATCTGCGATAAAAATCGCCGATGTGCGGCGATAATTTTTGTCTCTAAACAAGTTAGAGACAAAAATTATCGCTAGTTGTTCGTAATATGCCCCCGGGTTTTTGCTTGCAGAAATCGGGAGGCGGGAGACTAGCACTGAAATCAGTAGTCTCATGCCTGAATCGGGAGGGTTGGCATGTCTGAATTCTCTACAGCTGGGGCCATAAACTACATCCGCAGGGGTAGGTGATAGCCTGGGACCAGCCTGGCATCTAAAATGGCTGCCGTGCACGACAAAATTGTGGCATTGGAAAAAAGGCAAGATGGCGCAGCCGCTGGAAGAGATGTATCAACATATATGAGCCTCCTCAGCCACCCTCAGGAAACATAGGGGATTAGGATACGTCTCCCGCACCCCCTTATACCTAGTAATTTAATTAACGAAGCACAAAATGGCGAATTCCCGTTTCGCTACCAGTTTGCGGCCCAGTTCGCGGCCCGTGAAGCGCTTCTACCGTGAAAAATCATTTTTTTTTTATTTTCCCCACGGGACCCTTTAATAACCCCAACAACATTCCTAGGGGGTCAAGAGGGGGATACCTTGCCCCCTTTCATTAAATTCCCCCTTCGTTTTTCACCTCTTCTTCTCTCTCGATCCTACCGAGAGATAAGATGGCGGCCGCTCCGGACTGTCACGCAGCAAAAAAAAAAAAAGCTCACGCACAGCCGCTGGAAGAGATGTATCAACATATATGAGCCTCCTCAGCCACCCTCAGGAAACATAGGGGATTAGGATACGTCTCCCGCACCCCCTTATACCTAGTAATTTAATTAACGAAGCACAAAATGGCAAATTCCCGTTTCGCTACCAGTTTGCGGCCCAGTTCGCGGCCCGTGAAGCGCTTCTACCGTGAAAAATCATTTTTTTTTTTATTTTCCCCACGGGACCCTTTAATAACCCCAACAACATTCCTAGGGGGTCAAGAGGGGTATACGTTGCCCCCTTTCAATAAATTCCCCCTTCGTTTTTCACCTCTTCTTCTCTCTCGATCCTACCGAGAGATAAGATGGCGGCCGCTCCGGACTGTTTAGAATGTTGACAGACACCGGAGAGCCAATCAGCTTTCTGCGCGCAAAGTTCCGTTTCGCGAAAAGTAAGCGGACCGGATCGCTACCCAGAGCGCTGTTACAGATATATATCTTGTTTTGAACGTTAATTTCTCAAAAACTACTGGAGCACATATATTGAGACCTAGCAAAGGCACATCGGGCTAACAGTCCCTACAATTTTGCCAAGTTTCGTGCAAATCCATTCAGCCGTTCGAGCTAAAAGTGAGTCCAACCGCCCTATGGAAATTAACATGGGAAAAACGTGTTTTGGGACCCCCCTTTTTTCTCGGCCCCACCTCGACAAAACCCCCCCAAATTTTCAAGGGCTGCTCAGAAACAAAATGTGCCATTTTCCTGAAAATTTCAGCCGATTCCGTCCACAAACGCCAAAGTTATTAGACATAGAATTTTCAAAAATGCCATAGGGAAAAAATCCTAACTATATATACCTACTGGCGATAGCCAGTAGGTAATATATATATATATATATATATATATATATATATATATATATATATATATATATATATATATATATATATATATATATATATATATATATATATATATATATATATATATATATATTACCTACTGGCGATAGCCAGTAGGTATATATAGTTAGGATTTTTTTCCTATGGGATTTTTGAAAATTCTATGTCGAATAACTTTGGCGTTTGAGGACAGAATTGGCTGAAATTTTCAGGAAAATGGAACATTTTGTTTCTGAGCAGCCCCTGAAAATTTGGGGGGGTTTCGACAAGGGGGGGCCGAGAAAAAAGGGGGGTCCCAAAACGTGTTTTTCCCATGCAATTTTCCATAGGGCGGTTGGCCTCACTTTTAGCCTGAACGGCTGAATGGATTTACACCAAACTTGGCAAAATTGTAGGGACTGGTAGCCCGATGTGCCTTTGCTATGTCTCAAGATATAGGCTCCAGTGGTTTTTACGAAAATTAACTTTGAAAAATATATATTGGGCTACATTGGGCTATATATATGTTGGAGCCCAAATGTAGCCCAATGTAGCCCAATGTAGCCCAATGTAGCCCAAAGATGGCCACCAGAGACAAAAAAAAACAAATGTAGCCCAAATATCAGCCAGATGTAGCCCAACTATAGCCCAATGACAGAATGTCCCAGAGAGTTCTAAAGAACAACTAGAGTGCTAACAGTCCTGCTTATTACAAAGGTATGGCACACCTGAAGCCATCTTGATTGGAATAAAGTGGTAACTCTTAAAACATTTAATTTAAAAAAGAACAAAATGAGGGGGTTCATTTTGCCATAGAAAGTATGATTAGCGAATATATGACGAAATCCTGCATACCATCAGTCCGCAAAAAAAATCCTGCATGTACTATTAGGCCGCAAATTAAAATAACGAAAAGTTTTAGAACGAATATGCCTTTAGCATACACTAAACAACTAAACTACCCTAAACCCTAAAACACTACCCCCAGCATGACCCTACGCTACACAAACAGTACAACACTACCCTAAATCCTAAAACACTACCCCCAGCATGACCCTACACTACACAAACACTACAACACTACCCTAAACCCTAAAACACTACCCCCAGCATGACCCTACACTACGCAACCACTACAACACTACCCAAAACCCTAAAACACTACACCCCAGCATGACCCTACACTACGCAAACACTACAACACTACCCTAAACCCTAAAACACTACCCCCAGCATGACCCTACACTACACAAACACTACAACACAACCCTAAACCCTAAAACACTACCCCCAGCATGACCCTACACTACGCAAACACTACAACACAACCCTTAACCCTAAAACACTACCCCCAGCATGACCCTACACTACGCAAACACTACAACACTACCCTACACCCTAAAACACTACCCCCAGCATGACCCTACACTACGCAAACACTACAACACTACCCAAAACCCTAAAACACTACACCCCAGCATGACCCTACACTACGCAAACACTACAACACTACCCTAAACCCTAAAACACTACCCCCAGCATGACCCTACACTACGCAAACACTACAACACTACCCAAAACCCTAAAACACTACACCCCAGCATGACCCTACACTACGCAAACACTACAACACTACCCTAAACCCTAAAACACTACCCCCAGCATGACCCTACACTACGCAAACACTACAACACTACCCTAAACCCTAAAACACTACCCCCAGCATGACCCTACACTACGCAAACACTACAACACTACCCTAAACCCTAAAACACTGCCCCCAGCATGACCCTACACTACGCAAACACTACAACACTACCCTAAACCCTAAAACACTACCCCCAGCATGACCCTACACTACGCAAACACTACAACACTACCCAAAACCCTAAAACACTACCCCCAGCATGACCCTACACTACGCAAACACTACAACACTACCCAAAACCCTAAAACACTACACCCCAGCATGACCCTACACTACGCAAACACTACAACACTACCCAAAACCCTAAAACACTACCCCAGCATGACCCTACACTACGCAAACACTACAACACTACCCAAAACCCTAAAACACTACCCCCAGCATGACCCTACACTACGCAAACACTACAACACTACCCTAAACCCTAAAATACTACACCCCAGCATGACTCTACACTACGCAAACACTACAACACTACCCAAAACCCTAAAACACTACCCCCAGCATGACCCTACACTACGCAAACACTACAACACTATCCTAAACCCTAAAACACTACGCCCAGCATGACCCTACACTACGCAAACACTACAACACTACCCTAAACCCTAAAACACTAGCCCCAGCATGACCCTACACTACGCAAACACTACAACACAACCCTAAACCCTAAAACACTACCCCCAGCATGACCCTACACTACGCAAACACTACAACACTACCCTAAACCCTAAAACACTACCCCCAGCATGACCCTACACTACGCAAACACTACAACACAACCCTAAACCCTAAAACACTACCCCCAGCATGACCCTACATTAAACAACCACCACAACTCTACACTACACTAACACAACACTACACTACACAACACTACACTACACTACACAATCACTAACCCACGAAAAAATTAACACAAACCCACTTACCTCTCTCGTCATCGTGGTTTTCACAACGCAAATGCATTTACCATACATGCCTTTAAAACGTAATTCTTTGTAAAGGCATGCGCGATAAATGCACATGCGTTTTGAAAAAATGCGGGATAATGGTATGCGAGGTCAATGACCTTGCGGGATAATGGTATGCGGACTGAAAGTCTGCGGGATAAAAAATGCGGGAAAATGGCTGCAAACCATGATTAGCAGCAGACTTCCCTGGTGAGCACTAGCTTTACTACAGTGATCTAATGAGCAACTAGAGTGCTAACATTCAGAATTTCAGAATTTATGGCAAATGTGTGACACATCTGAATGCCTTCTTGATAGAACCAAAGTAAACAAGCATTGAAAATGCAATAGATCTCGCCCTCGTTTAAGTTAAAGCCATTCTGTTTGTAATGAGGTGGCTTTTTAGCTTTGCTTTTATTAGTGTTTTTAAAACTTTATAACATGCATATGTATTCATATATGTATATGTATGCATGCATTTATATTTATATAGATATGCAGATTATATATGTTTATATATGTATATTACCTACTGGCGATAGCCAGTGGGTATATATAGTTAGGATTTTTTCTCTATGGGATTTCTGAAAATTCTATGTCTAATAACTTTAGCGTTTGTGGACGGAATTGGCTGACATTTTCAGGAAAATGGCACAGTTTGTTTCTGAGCAGCCCCTGAAAATGTGGGGGGGTTTCGTCAAGGGGGGGCCGAGAAAAAAGGGGGGTCCCAAAACGCGTTTTTCCCATTCATTTTTCCATAGGGCGGTTGGACTCACTTTTAGCTCAAACGGTTGAATAGATTTACATGAAACTTGGCAAAATTGTAGATATGGTTTGCCCGACGTGCCTTTGCTATGTCTCAATATATGTGCTCCAGTGGATTTTGAGAAATTAACGTTTAAAAAAATATATATATCTGTGACAGCGCTCCGGTTAGCGCCCTGGTTCGCGTAACGGAACTTCGCGAAGCGAAGCTGATTGGCTCTCCGGTGTCTGTCAACATTCTAAACAGTCCGTAGCGGCCGCCATCTTGTCTCTCGGTACGATCGAGAGACAAGATGTGGTGAAAAATGAAGGGGGAAATAAAGGAAAGGGGGCAAGGTAGACCACTCCTGACCCCCTAGGATTGATGAGGGGGATATTAAAGTGCCCCGCGGGGCAATATATTAAAAAAAATATTTTTTTTGCGATTTTACGCCGTAGAGGCGCGTCCCGGTATGCGAACCGGGCAGCGAACCGGGCAGCAAACCGGGCAGCTCACTGGGCAGCTAACCGGGCAGCTAACCGGCAGCGTAGCTGTCAACATTGTAAACAGTCCGGAGCGGCCGCCATCTTGTCTCTCGGTAAGTTCGAGAGACAAGATGTGGTGAAAAAAGAAGGGGGAAATGAAGGAAAGGGGCAAGGTAAACCCCTCCTGACCCCCTAGGATTGATGAGGGGGATATTAAAGTCCCCCGCGATTTTTCGCGGTAGAGGCGCTTCCCGGTACGCGAACCGGGCAGCTAACCGGCAGCGTAACGGGAGTCCGCCATCTTGTGTTTTTGGAGCGTCCGGTTCGCGTACCGGGTAGCGTCCTGGTAAGCATAACAAGGGGAAAACCAAGAGAAACAGTAAAAAAAAAATTAAGGGAATAGATTTCCAGCAAACTTGGCAAAATTGTAGGGACTGTTTGTTTGATGTGCCTTTGCAAGGCCTCAAGATATGTGCACGTGTGGATTTTGTCTAATTAAGGTTAAAAAAAAAATATATATCTGTAAGCGTGCTCCGGCACGCTTACGTTACGGGTTTTGTTTGCGCTGCAGAGCCGATACGTCACGGTTATGCGACACGTCATACGTGGCTACGTGATACGTCACGTAATAAAGAATATATTTTACAGCTATAGATATTAGCTTTTAAAAAACCAATGAAATTCACTGAAAAAACCATAGGTTATAGACCATATATAGTTAGTAATTTGCATTTACAAAACCTTGAAAATTCACTGAAAAAACCATAGGTTAGAGACCATATATAGTTAGCTGGACATTTTATTGACATAAAACCAAGGAAATTCCATATATAGTTAGTTGCACTAACTATATATCGCGCACCCGCAATCCACTGCTGATGATGTCACATATTACATCATTCATGACATGGTCAGTGACATCACTGATGACATCACTGATGACATCTCAAATGACATCACTGATGACATCACTGATGACATCTCAAATGACATCACTGATGACATCATGACACACCAATACCAGTTACTACATACGCACTCACTGATTCCTACGTCTACACACACATTCACTCATTCACCCATACAATCACTCATACATACAGTCACTCATTATTACAACACTATCATATGCACTCATACACCTATGCAGACACTCACACACTGCCACTCATCCATGGAGTTACTCACACACCTAGTCAGTCCTGTAAAGAATCAATCACACTTCCATTTCCTCATATATACAGTTAAACACAGAACACCATACTTCAGTGACATCACTGATGACATCACTGATGACATCTCAAATGACATCACTGATGACATCTCAAATGACATCACTGATGACATCATGACACACCAATACCAGTTACTACATACGAACTCACTGATTCCTACGTCTACACACACATTCACTCATTCACCCATACAATCACTCATACATACAGTCACTCATTATTACAACACTATCACATGCACTCATACAACTAGTCAGTCCTGTGAAGAATCAATCACACTTCGATTTCCTCATCTATACAGTTAAACACAGAACACCATACTTTTCACAAATATACTAACACATACTTACTCTCTTATACAATCACTGATACAAGTACACATTGATATGCACAGAGTCACACACCTCCCAGCCAGCCATACACACACTCAGTCTTCCATACATCCACTCATTCTTCAATATGTAAAACATATTTAAACTTTACAAAAACACACAGACACTAGAAGATGTCATCAGTGATGTCATTTGAGATGTCATCAGTGATGTCATCAGTGATGTCATTTGAGATGTCATCAGTGATGTCATCAGTGATGTCACTGACCATGTCATGAATGATGTAATATGTGACATCATCAGCAGTGGATTGCGGGTGCGCGATATATAGTTAGTGCAACTAACTATATATGGAATTTCATTGGTTTTATGTCAATAAAATGTCCAGCTAACTATATATGGTCTCTAACCTATGGTTTTTTCAGTGAATATATATATATATATATATTACCTACTGGCGGTCGCCAGTAGGTAGTTATATTTAGGACCCAGTTTCCATACGAAATCCACAACATTCTATTTGGAATAACTTTGGCGCCGGTCGACGAATCTTCGTGAAATTCTCCAAGATTTCCTCCTAAAAAAAACAAAAGTAAAATCATAGATATATCTATGGACGAAGTAGGGTACGTGTATCCTCCGAGGATTATGCGCGTACTAAGTATGGCCCAAAAATTCGTTCCGCTCGCGGAATTTGCAGATTCTCCGCAATATCGAGATCTGCAAATCTCGCGAAATAGCGGCAAAATCCACGAATCCGCGAGCGGGACGTATTTTGTTCAGGAAGCACTTACAGGGTTACAGCAGGTGCCTAAGTTGAAGCTAATTTCTTTGTAACCATTTGCAAAATGGTTACAAAGAATTTAACTTCAACTTGGGGACCTGCTGCAACCCTGTAAGTGCTTCCTGAGCGGCGCCTCGTTGCCTACTTGCAACTATTATCTGACCCTGCTCTGACCCTCGAAGCAGGGTCAGAGAATAGTTACAAGTAGCCAAGGAGGCTCCTGTCACAAAAATTAAACGTGAACAAGAAACACTTACAGATACAGATAAAGCAGGTGCCCGCGTTGAAGGTCAAATTCAGTAACCCCTTAATCAGCCCCAAAAAATTGTGCGCTTTGTTGAGGCTGGGCAGGTGTGCTTTCTTCCCATATCTACAGTCAAAAATTAGCTATGATGCTTGATGGAGGCCTTTGCATCCTTGACTTTCAAGGGCGCAATCCCCGTGCAGTTCCTGTGACCAGGAGCTTCTTTCTCCCCATCTGCTGCTCTGATCGGTGCCTGACCTTTTATACACACAAGAAGCATGTGAATTCGCAAAGAAGCCTCCCGTTTGCCCCCCCACACACTAGCGGTGTGCACCGTCTTCCCGCACTTTACCTACTATGATGGACAGCTCACTCGAGGGACCCCGGCACCCTTCGGCGCAATGGTAAAGTTAATCAGCCCAAAACAAATGTGTGTTTTGTCGAGGCTGGGCATGTGTGCTTTCTCCCCATATCTACCGTCGAAAATTAGCTATGATGCTTGATGGAGGCCTTTGCATCCTTGACTTTCACGAGTGCAATCCCCGTGCAGTTCCTGTAACCAGTAGCTTCTTTCTCCTTATCTGCTGCTCTGATCTGTGCCTGACCTTTTATACACACAAGAGGCATGTGAACTCGCAAAGAAGCCCCCCCCGTTTGCCCCACACACACTAGCGGCGTGCACCGTTTTCCCGCCCTTTACCTACTATGATGGACAGCTCACTTGAGGGACCCCGGCGCCCTTCGGTGCGATGGCAAAGTTAATCAGCCCAAAACAAATGTGCGTTTTATCGAAGCTGGGCAGGTGTGCTTTCTCCCCATATCTACTGTCAAGAATTAGCTATGATGCTTGATGTAGGCCTTTGCATCCTTGACTTTCACGAGTGCAATCCCCATGCAGTTCCTGTAACCAGTATCTTCTTTCTACCCATCTGCTGCTATGATCTGTGCCTGACCTTTTATACACACAAGAGGCATGTGAACTCACAAAGAAGGCCCCCCCGTTTGCCCCCTCCCACACACTAGCGGTGTGCACCGTCTTCCCGCCCTTTACCCACTATGATGGACAGCTCACTCGAGGGACCCCGGCGCCCTTCGGTGCGATGGCAAAAGTAATCAGCCCAAAACAAATGTGCGTTTTGACGAGGCTGGGCAGGTGTGCTTTCTCCCCATATTTACCATCGAAAATTAGCTATGATGCTTGATGGAGGCCTTTGCATCCTTGACTTTCCCAAGTGCAACCCCCGTGCAGTTCCTGTAACCAGTAGCCAGTAGCTTCTTTCTCCTCATCTGCTGCTCTGATGTGTGCCTGACCTTTTATAGGCACAAGAGGCATGTGAACTCGCAAAGAAGCCCCCCACGTTTGCCCCCCCACACACTAGCGGTGTACACCGTCTTCCCTCCCTTTACACACTATGATGGACAGCTCACTTTAGGGACCCTGGCGCCCTTCGGTGCGATGACAAAGTTACACACACATGGTCAATGGAGGCAACTCTTCTAGCCCTACGCAGCTGTAGTGCAGGAAAAGCACTATACATTTACCCAACGAGGTAGCACTTACTGATTAGCCAGTAGAAAGTACTCCAGTTAAGTATGGTGCAAATAAAAAAAAAATTGAAATTTTGCGGGGAAATCCACGAATTCCTGGATTTCTTTGCGATTTTGCACGAATTTGCGGACCGCTGATTCGCAAAATTCACCCATACTTAGCACGTACCCTTACAAGAACGAGCTGCATGCTAATTGGCTGTCAACTGTCTGTCAACACTCTAAACCATGAAGTGTTGGCAGCCATCTTGTGTCTTGGTAGAACCGAGGCACAAGAAAACTGAAAGACAAGTGTGCAAAAGATAGAAACACCCTAACCCCCTAGGCCTGCTCAGGGGGTCCCACAAGGACCCCCAAGGCCCCCCAATATATATTTTTTAAATTAAGGGATGCGCGTAGGATACGCGTATCCCATGAAAAAAAATAACCTGAAGAATGATTAATTTGTAATAAGCCCCCGGGGGACCAAATCCCGGGGGCAATATGTATAATTAAAATGGGGGGACCAGAGGGGCGTTCCAACCCAGAGGACCGCCACCCCCTGGGGCTACTTTTGAAAAATAAATAAATAAATAGAACCAGTGTGGGGGCCCGTCACCTCCCCAGGGCACTACATTTTTAAATTGGGGGGTCCGTGATGGACCCTCTAGCATGGTACCACCACCCCCTGGAGCCTTGTGGTGGCCCTGGGGACCGCCATCCCCCAGGGCCGGCTCTTGCAGTGTCCTGGGTGCTCACCCCCGGGACACTGTAGTTTGCTATGGTTTTTATAAGAGAGAGCAAGAAACCTGCTCTAACTTCCAAAAACCAAAGACTATTGCTTTTCTACATGGGGAGCAGCTTGCTGCTCCCCGTGTAGAAAAGCAATGCCGGTTCCCGCAGGACATGGGGAGCTGGCAGGGAATGTGGGGGATTGGGGACCCCCCACGGTCGCCAACTAAGAGGGCCAGCCCCGGGGGATGGGGTCCCCCTCCCCAAATAATTTAATAAAAGCAAAAAATATTTTTAAAAAAGGAGGCAGGCCGGCCCCGAGGGATGGTGTTCCTGGGGCTGGAAGTGGCCAGGGAGGGGGACGACGTGACCCCCCTCCCCAACAAATGAATTTTTAAAAATGAGGCAGAGCCCCGGGGGATGGGGTCCCCGGGGCTAAAAGAAGCCTCAGGAGGGGGGCATGCAGTCCCCCTCCACATTTAAAACAATAAATAAAAATTAGGGGGCAAGCCCTGGGGGATGGGGTCCCCAGGGCAAAAAAAATAGAAAAAGAAGGGGGGCTACATAGCATGAGCATCTCACTGGAGGCCACGTCCCCTTCATGCAGCACTTTCCAAACGCGACCCCTAGCACGTTTGTAGAGGGGTAACAAATTCCCCTTGAATACTGGGGGTCTCGGGGGGCTAACTAGCCTACCAGGAACCTCCAGTATGCACCGGGGGCTGCATTGCAGAATCGTGTTCTGAGGCCAAGCCCCTTTTTATACCTCTCTGCAACACAGCTCTGTGGCACTTACTAGAGGTAGGTGGTGGGCTAGTTGAGCCCCAGGCACCGTCAGGATTCAAGGGGAGTAAATCCCCAACTTAAAACATGCCATGGGGTGCGTTTGCACAGTGGTGAAGGTAGGGGGCGAGGCCTGAGTTCACCTGTGTGCAAAAACGCCCTGTGGCACAGGTTAAGTTAGGGAATTAATTCTTTGTCAATCCTGAGGGTCCCTGGGGGCCAACTAGCCCACCAGGTACCTTCAGTAAGCGCCACGGTATGTCAACAGTGATGTCATTTGAGATGTCATCAGTGATGTCTTCAGTGATGTCTCTGACCATGTCATGAATGATGTAATATGTGACATCATCAGCAGTGGATTGTGGGTGCGCGAAATATAGTTAGTACAACTAACTATATGGGAGCAATTTCAATGGTTTTTTAAATGCTAATTCATAACTATATATGACCTGAAACCTATGTTTTTTTCAGTGAATTATATATATATTTCCACAGAATTTTTCTAACAGAAGGACTTGCACTCGCAGTCGGATACCACAAAGTGTTTATTTGCCAACTTCGAGTGCAATGTCAATGTCAATGTCAATGGTACTTATAAAGCGCAAACAATCATCCTAAATAGGATATCACGGCACTATCATGACAGTAGTGAGTGGTTGACTGATAACAGGGTCATAATTATAATTTAATCAGATTTAGGGAAAATAAATGTTTTTAATTGCTTCCTAAAGGACAAATAACAGTTTGTTAATCTAAGTTCCATAGGCAACTCGTTCCAGCTGTTTGCCTCCAGGTGGGAGAACGCCCGTCCACCCATCCTAGCTGTTTTCACACGAGTATTTCTTGCTCTAGCTGCCATACGGGAGCGCAAGTTCCTGGAAGGAGCATAAAATCTGATTTTGTTTTTTAGGATACGAGGGCCCGTATTGTGCAGTGCTCTATGCGTTATGCACATTAGCTTAAAAGTGTCTCTCTGCCCCATTGGTAGCCAATGAAGCTCTCGCAGGCAGCTTTTGGTTGGGTCGTACTTTTTTTTATTACAGATTGCCTTCGCCGCAGCGTTCTGTACAACTTGTAGTTTGGAGAAAAGATAGTCAGCCATTCCCACTCACAGAGAGTTTCCATAATCCAGCCTGCTCATTAATAAGGATTGGACCAGTATTTTTCTACACTCAATAGGGATCCATGGAAAAACTCGCCGGAGCATCTTAAGTAGCGCAAAGCCTTTGCCACAGATTGTTGATACATGAGTTTTCATGCTCAAGGTGTTATCTAAAGTCACGCCGAAATTCTTGACCGTTGTTGCTGGACTGGGAGCGGTGCCCAGAGTTGTGGGCCACCAGCTGCTGTCCCATTGCTGTGTATGTCTATTTATTTATTTATTTATTTATTTTGGAGTTTTATAAAGCGCCTGGCATTACACGCACCGGCCTTTCCCCTCGCTGAGAGAGAGAGTGAGGAGGCAAAAACAGGGAGATTACATCAGAACTGAGCGAAAAAGATGAGTTTTAAGAGCTCTGCGGAACTTTGCTTCAGAAGGTTCGAGACGGATCTCCATTGGAAACGTATTCCAGCCTGAAGGATCTACCTCCCATTCGGGCTTTATGAATTTTGGGAACTACTAGTGACCCGGTACCATAGGATCTAAGCCTACGTCCTGGACTATAGGGAGTGATAAGGCATTGTAGGGGGTTGGGTGCCTTGCCATTGATGATATGATGACAGGCGCATAATGCTTTAAAAGTAATCCTCTCCTTTACCGGAAGCCAATGGAGGGATTTCAAAGCGACTCTAGAGGCAGTTCTTCTTGGGAGCCTCAGCACCAGCCGGGCTGTGGCATTTTGAAGTACCTGGAGGCGATTAAGACTTTTTGCTGTTATTCTACCAAACAACAGTACTTCAGATTTATCTGCATTCAGCTTAAGGCAATGGTTGTGCATCCAGTTGGCTAGTTCAGTTAAACAGTTCAATAACCTGTCCTTAGGGTCATCTTCTTCATCCAATGTAATCATCAGCTGGGTGTCGTCTGCATAAGAACAGATCTCGACACCCCACTTTCTCCCTATTTTGGCTAGTGATGAGACAAACACAGTAAATAGGGTTGGACTCAATGAGGCCCCTTGTGGGACCCCACACTTGATATTCCGGGGGGGGGGGGGGGAGACAAAATCACCCATCCGTACTGACTGTGTTCTATCTTACAGAAAAGACTGCAGCCACCCTAATGCATTTTCTCGGATACCCATGGCTGCAAGGATTTCCAGGAGTCGGTAGTGTGGAACGGTATCAAATGCCGCTGAGAGGTCCAATAAAATCAGGGCAACTGTTTTTCCCTGATCTACCTTGGTTCTAATATTGTCCATCACTGCCAACATTAGAGTGAAAGTCCTTTTGTTAGAAGAATTCTGTGGAAATATAAACTCCTGGAGACCTGCTCAGTTCAACCTTGCCACTTGTCAACGGGATATAGACTCCAGTAGCAAGGTCACTTGTGGATTATATATATATATATATATATATATATATATATATATATATATATATATATATATATATATATATATATATACATCCAAATTCTATCTTCCCAGTGTGGTAAATAAAATAATTACCCTGTCGGAATTTCTATACTTAAACAAGGGTCATGCATATACTGAGAGGCAGAGCCCGTGGTGTCCGATTCAGAAGGGCTTTATTTCAGTAACTCGAGTTAAGGGAGAATCGGGTTCCATCACCACTAAGGTTCAGGAAGGATCGTCATCTGAACTTTATTCACAGAGTACAATATTTATACGTTAAACATACATTAACTTGAATAGAGAAGGCGGAGCGCTCCAGGCGGAGCAAGCGAAAGAGAGATAAGAGCACATGGGCGTGTAAGAAGGCATGCACGTGGGCGTTCACTTGAGGAGTCATAGGTGTGTCATAGGTGGGTGGATACATGGAGGGGGTCTGCGTGGTCAGCTGGAACCTTTACCCTACTTGTGTGCGCAACTTGGTCATGACGTGGAATTGACGTGTAACTGGGGGAAGCTGGGGGGAGCTGACTTTCGTGCTAGTAGAGAAGCTTTGAGTGTCAGGATGACCTGCACTTCTGGTATTATCTGATATCCTGAGTTTGGAGGATGTATTATCTGAATTAAAGGTCGCTCAAGCAAAGGCTGCTCATCACTAAGAGCTAGTATGTGCATATATTTCTCCGTGCATTGCGTGGGGGCCATGGGCCTTCTATGGATGCGAGTTCTGTAAATGTCTTAAATGGAGATAGAAAGGCTAGGCCCTATCTTCTGCAGGTGGGTTATGTTTACCTTCTTCACTTAAGCAGGAATGTGTTTCTGTGGAGCAGAGCAGATAACTGTAAGCAAAATACTGTCTTGGCAGGCCGGGCTGAGCACCTCTCGGCTGAGCAGGAAGTATGTGAGAGGTCAGGGATACATGGCTAAACTGCAGCTTTCAGAGTGTCAGGAGGCATGGAGCCTGAATTCGGATCCTGGCTCGGCTGAGCCACAAAACGGGTTCATCTCGACTTTTAAACGTGCACCATGCAAATACATTGGCAACATAGGCCTCAGTGCAGAATTAACATTTCATGGAAGGCTTGGCAACTGACATTCTAATATGAGACGGAAATGCAGAGGCATTATTATTGCAGGCATGAGAGGGGAAGTGCATGGGTGACATGAACATACATAGGGTACATGCAGGGGACACATTGGCCACGTAAAATTTCTATTTCCTCATTCCCTCCTTGTCCCCTACTGTGCCCTTCAGGACACATCTATATTCATGATACCGTATATCTGATCATACAGCATCATTTGTTCGTCTTTTTTCTTTTGTATACGTGGATGGGGAATACAGGCAGTGGCACACAAGCCGCAAATCGCCGGGCCACATTGCAGACAGAGACAGCAACTGAATATAACAAGCAGTATCATTCCTAAGAACGACAATACTTTCCATCCCCATGCTGATATTACACTCCAGAGCCAACCGGACCAAGTCCATGTGCCTGTGTTTTGGTGTATCTCGTGAGCTATCTTGTGGAGTCTTGTTATTGCTGCATACACGGATGGCGCGTTATTAGGAATAAACACGCAACAACTGGAGCCGATCACTCTACAAGCCCCGCCCCTATCTGCCAGGATCACGTCAAGAACAAGGCGATTCTGAAGAACAACAAGTCGCATGGCAGACTGCTCCTCGGTCAAATTCGCCAGGGCAGATGCAGTCTCATTTACTACTGCTTCTAGAGTTCTTGTTAACCTGCGTATTAGTTTACTGTTTTGGACGGGACCTATGAAGAAAAAGAATCCTTTATTGAAATCTGTATATTGCTCCCAAGCTATCTCAGTCTGATCAATCACTGGGGAATCGGTCTCCCTCTTGTGTCTAACATGCACTAGTCGTGAATCTCGATGATAATGGGATGGGGCTAGAAAAACGGGTGGCAGCAGGAACGCTATATAACATGTCCCATCCCAGTCCAAGGGCAGACGTACATAGGCTGTCTGACCGCAAATGAAATATGAATGGCGGGAAGCTTTGAAAGTGGACTTTCCTTTATCATTGAACTCGACTACAGTATTACAATCACTGTGTCCTAAATGCACTGATCCTTTCTTTCTAACGCACAATTCACCTTTTACTGGTAGGACTGATATGAACGGTGGACCTGTATCTTTCTCGGACTGGAATTTCAGAATCATAAAGTTAAGGGAAGCATTTCCTTGTTCGTACACTTCATTTTCTAGATCGGTCCCTTTTCTCTGAGGAAGACCGTCTTCGTCTGGAAAACATGCCTCATTCATTACTTTATTCAAATCTCCCCAAATCCAATCGCTCTGGGAAACAGTGAACTTTCTGTCTTGTGATGACATTAAAGTAAACCATGCTCCGCACGAACCATTGTGCGAGAACGGGAAAGGAAAA
Organism: Lissotriton vulgaris; assembly: GCF_964263255.1. Taxonomy (NCBI): domain Eukaryota; kingdom Metazoa; phylum Chordata; class Amphibia; order Caudata; family Salamandridae; genus Lissotriton; species Lissotriton vulgaris. The sequence goes on along the minus strand of NW_028253709.1, from coordinate 14,391 downwards.
AGGGGCAGAACTCCCTTCATTTTCTGATAAGGTGGGAGTCGGCCACATCCCCAGCAATTCGTTACATTGCTGGTCTGATGAGAATGGTGCAACATTCGAATAAAAGTATTGTTGCGCAGGGCTAGTCGATATGACAGTTCATGGGGTGGCAGATCACTGAATGTGTGCTCTACAGTGTCATTAAAGGAAGAGTGTATACGTGATGCAAAATGAGGAAAGAAAACATGTAATGCCAAGCTGATACATATAATCGTGATGCTCAGAAGAAACATAAAAATCAGAGTTACTATACATCTACTGCGTAATATCTTGCAGTATTTTTCTTTCATTTATCTCTTTCTACTATTCTGGTCTACGATCTTATACATGTCAGGAACCTGTCTAACCGATTCACCACCGAGTGGACTTAAACAATTAAACGCTGTCTGACTTACTAGATCGTAACCTAGACCTATACTCCTGTTGCGGAGTCTGTTTTAGCAAAGGGGGCTTTGAGTCTGTATCATGGGGACAGTCTTTAGGCTTGATCAAAGTTCCGGAATTTCCAAAGAATTTTTTACAGTGCTGGGTGTGAATCCAACCTTTGCGTCCCTCGACCTTGATGGCAGTCCTCGTGGTAAGCAGCACTAACTTCGGTGTTCTCCAGAGGGCTTGAACGATCAAAGTTCCGAATGTATACCATATCACCCGGGACAATGGTATGTTCTTTGACTTCGGTGGTGTCGGGGAAGGCGGCGGCAACCTGTGAGCGACAAGAGAGTAGTGCAGACATCAAGGAAGCCAGGTAATCTGTCAGCATATTACTGTCAACATCAGTAATTGTTTTTGGCATAGGCGTACCCCACATATTCGGTGGTCTACCAAAAACCACTTCATAAGGGGATAGGCCTGTTCTGGAATGAGCTACCATACGCATGTAAAAGAGGGCAACCGGCAAGGCTACCATCCAATCCACGCCTTTTTCTGCACAGACTTTCGCTAATTTCGTCTTAAGTGTCTGGTTATGACGCTCGACGAGTCCAGCTGCTTCTGGGTGTCGCACACAATGAAATTTCCATTGGTATCCTAACAGAAGGGACACTTGTTTCATTAATTCAGAGGAGAATGGCTGACCGTTGTCTGAGTACACGACACGGGGCAATCCGTACCGTGGGAAAAACTCTCGTACCAGTTGCCTGGCGGTGGTCACAGCAGTATAATCTGGGACTGGGTACGCTTCTGTCCATCTAGATAGTGCACATACAACTACTAGGACATACTTGTAACCTCTACATCTGTCCATCTGGATATAATCCATCTGGAGGACTTCAAAAGGATGGTCAGGAGGATGAAATCCACCTTGTTCCACCGGAATGCCTTTGCCTGGATTGAACTGGCAACAAATCATACAGGTACGTACTTTCTGTTTCGCTGCTGCACGCAGGTGCTTGTTAAACCAGATATTCTGTAAGCTGTCTAGCATTGCCTTTTCTCCTAAGTGTGCTGGACTATGTGCTGTGTTTATGATGACTTGTACCATGGAGTCTGGGAGAAACCATGTAGCTTTGCCTTTAGTCATCCAACCCTGATCAGTCTGGACCCCTCCTAGTTCAGTCCATTTCTTTATTTCGTCTGGAGTGGCATGTGTCTGTATGTCGAGTACATCTTGTGAGGGATCCCTGACTGTCATGCTGCTTGTCAGTGATGGTACGTCTGTCTTTGTCGTGTCTGTTGGTGTCTGGGCTGTAAGTTTAGCTGTTCGGTCTGCCAGGTCGTTACCCTAGGAAATGGTGTCTGTAACTTTCGTGTGTGCTTTGCATTTCAGGATGGCTATGGCTGTAGGCAAATGTATTGCTTCTAACAGAGCCTGAATAAGGGGACCATGCTGAATTTTGGCCCCATGAGAGGTCAGGAAACCTCTCTCCCTCCATAACACTCCGAAGTCATGAACAACCCCGAAGGAATACTGTGAATCTGTATATATGTTCACTTTAAAGTTCTTGGCTCTTATGCAGGCTCGTGTCAGAGCGATGAGCTCTGCTGCTTGTGCTGACAGCGTATCTATTCTTTGTGTCTCTATGACTTCAGTATCTGTGGTCACGGCATATGCGGCCACTAACTCTCCTGTGCTTGTTCTCATGCATGAACCATCTAAATAAAGTGTCAGGTCAGGGTCTGGCAGTGCAATGTCTGTCAGGTCTTGTCTTGGTTTCGTCACTGTATTAATTACTTCCACACAGTCATGTGGTGCAGTGTCTACTGTGCTTCAGGGCAAGAGTGTAGCAGGGTTGAGAATATTGCATCGTCTGATCTCTATGTGTGGCTGAAATAACGTCAGTTCATATCCTGTCAGTCTCGCTACAGTCAGGTGCTGTGTCTGTGTCCTGTTCAAGAGAACTTCCACTGCATGTGGAACCTGTACTGTCAGGGGGTGTCCTAACACTATGGAATCACTCTGTCTTATAGCTAGGGCTGTTGCTGCAACTGATTTCAGGCACGCAGGCAGAGCCTGGGCCACTGGATCCAATGTACTAGAAAAATAAGCACAAGGCTTGTGTTTTCCTGCTTGGTCTTGTGTGAGGACAGATAATGCTGTTCCGTCTCGTTCTGTGACAAAAAGCGTGAAAGGCTTGCTGTAACAAGGAGTCGCTAAAACTGGTGCTTGACATAAGGCTCTTTTCAATTCTTCAAATGCAAGGGTATGTTCTTGTGTCCAAGGGAGGACAGTCGAAGACGCTGCCTCCTGTGTTGTCAACTGTATGATTGGTTTGGCTAGATAGGCATATTGGGGAATCCATTGTCTGCAGTATGAAGTGAGGCCAATGAAGGCCCGTACTTCCTTTTGTGTCTTGGGCTGTGAAAGGTTAGCAATTAACTGAATACGTTCTTGTGTCAGCTGTCTACCCCTCTTGGACAGCAAGTGTCCAAGGTACACCACTTGCTGTGCACAGAATTGTAACTTTGAAGGGGACACTTTGTGCCCCTTGTCTGCCAAGAAGTGTAAAACTGTCAGTGATGCATGTTCACAGTCTGGTTCTGATCGTGCTGTGATCAGGATATCGTCTACATACTGGAGCAGTGCAGTGTTGGCAGGCATGTGAATACTGTCCAGTTGTCTCTTTAATGCTTGGCTGTAAATGCTAGGACTCTCTGTGAAACCTTGAGGAGCTCTCGTAAATTTAAAGCTGCGTCCATTTAAACTGAATCCGAAGAGATATTGGCTCTCTGGATGAATTGGGACACTGAAAAAGGCATTCTTCAGGTCAATTACAGTAAAGACCGTTGCCTCAGAATCAATTGCAGTCAGTAATGAAGAGATGTCTGGGACCACTGGGTATTGAGGGACTATACATTTGTTCAGTTCTCGAAGGTCAACCACTAGTCTGTAGACTGGTGGTGCATTGAGGTCTGTTCGTTTAAGAATAGGGATGACAGGTGAATTACATACATTCGAATCAGTCTCTACTACCACTCCTTGTGCAATGAGTTTGTCAACAATTTTCAGTAAGGCTACTACGGCATCAGGTGGTAACTTGTATTGTCGGATACGTGGCAGTACTACTCCTGTTTTGAGAGTGACACGGTGTGGTGTAATGTGCATGTAACCTACGTCAGTCGGGCCCTGTGCCCATAAGTGCTGTGGTACATTCTGGAGTCTGTGGTCAAAATCTTTCAACACATAATGTCCTTTAAAATCACGTAAGAACAATCGTACTCCTTCCGGAGAACAACATATAACTGCTCCTAGTTCTTTCAATGTCTTTATATCAAGCAAATTTTCTGGACATGACTTAGTAAGTAGCAAGTCTGTGGTACGTGACAATGGACCGACCCCTAGGGAAACTGGTTTCAACACTTCGTTAACAATAGGCTTTCCTGAAAATCCCAGGAAAACATTCTGTGAGCCTGAGAGGGGTGCCCCTGGAACCTCGTCATGGCTGATGGTAGTTCTGCTCGCCCCTGTGTCAATCAGAAATTTTCTGTCTTTTCCCAATACACGACTATGTACATAGGGACCCTCTTGGTCTACAGGAACCTCAATAAGGGGCAAGCCAACTTCCCTCTCTAGGCTGTTTCATGAGAACTGTTGGTATTCTGGATAGTCCGACTGTGTGTACTGATACATTTGTTGTGTGGCTTGTTGTGTGGCAGCTGGTGGTGGGGGTGGAAAATTCGCTACTGTCTGTTGCGTGTTTTGTGGGGTGCTATTCTGTCTAGGAGGATGCGGTCGTTCTTTTGTCTTGCCTGTAGCTTTATTGTGTTTCAGGACGGCACATTCATTTACATAGTGACCTGGTTGCTTGCAATAATTACAGTTCCCTTTAACAGGTGTCGTGCCCTTTTTATTCGCATTAGCTGGTACCGATTGTGCAACCAGCACTTTCATTTTCGTATCTTTCATGCGCCTCTTTTCATGATCCTGTTCCTCTCTAATTCTGTTCTGGTGATATTGTAACATTTGCAACATTTGGGAAGGGCTATTTGCTTGCCAGGTACTCTCAACCTTCAGTACTCTATTCTTGATCGGGGGTAAGGAATTCTCTACTAATTTGCTCACAAAAAGATGTGGATATGATTCGCTACTTGGCTTAAGGCCACTATTAATAGAAAAACATTTCTCGAATCTAGAATAAAAATCACTGGTGTCCTCGTCTTGTTTCTGTTTACAGGCTGAAATTACATCCCAATCTTCCTTTTTAGTAATCAATAGTCTCGGCAGAACCTGTATCAGGAGTTCAGGTAGTGCTTTAGGTTTTTCCCCAAGACCAACACCAGGGTGCCGGTCTTTATCCTCTGCTTCCAATTCTGCCCAACTTAACTTTTTCTCTCCCACCTCCCAGTCTTTCTCTTTAAGCTTTTCGTAAATACCAGCAGGCAACAGTACTTTCAATAATTTTGATAATGTCAGCATACATGTAATCCCCTATGCGGAGAATGTCTTTTAATTCACGGTGAAACACCCCGGGTCTTTATCATGGCAGGGCAGCATCTTCTTCATTTCCCGTATTTCTAGTTTCGTCAAGGGTGTGTAAACGTACACTCGCTGAGGTCACCCGCTGCATTCTTGACGGGATGTACCTCTCGTAGGGGGTTCTGTCTGTCTATGTGTAAGCTCTTTCTGTCGTGGTGTGGGGCAGGAATCATACACGTGGTCAGAGAAGTCAAGTACTTATGTCGTTGGTCCAGAATGACATTAATTAATTCAGTACCTAGGCCTGTCCATCTTTCTAGAAGTATATCGTCCAGTAATTTATACAAGGGACCGGGATCAGAATATTGACTCTCGTACAACGTGATCAAATGTTGAACCATGTAAATACCAGCCAAACGTTGTTCGTTCGGAGGAAGGCTAAAAAATGTCTGGGCCACTACATCACTATTATATATGTTAGAATTAGACGCCCATTGGACGGCTGACCGGACTAATTCCTGTTCGTGTGGGGTGTTGGGTATCTCGCACTCTACCCGTCGTTTCAGTGCTTTTTCAGTAGCTTGGAATAGATTTTCAAGGGAATATCTTTCTTTTATAGAATGTCCCTGTTTGCGGTAGTCGAGACACTTGGGCCTGTCAAACTGTCGTGCTTTGCCTACGTAATTTATCTTATCCCTCTCCTCCGTTTCTGGCTCAACCTCTTCCGTTGATGACTCATACTGCCCATCAGAATCTTCCTTGTGTATTTCTATAATCGCCTTTCGTATTTTCTTGTACATACATTCTGTCTGTCCCTGTCTATCATGCCGATCGGCAGATATGTTGTCACTCCAATCCGTCAAAACTTTCTTTACCTCCCTGTCTGGTTGATCTTGTTCCCTGATCAGACAGTTAATCAAAAAACGTAAAATCATGTTCTTAACATCCACCTTTCTTTGTTCCATGGCATCTTCTATACTCTCGGGTCCCTTACCAGTTCTAATGAACTCGTATATTTCATCTAGGTGTTCCTTCATGCCTGGTAATGTGATCAAATAGTCGACGGCATGTCTTAATCTTAGTGAAAACACAAGCATTGCACCCTCTCCGGGTACTGGATCGTATATACAACGTGCAATCGTTACACTTGCATACTTAAATGGTGTTGATGTCATTTGTGGCGTTCGTAGTGGCCCTAACCCTAGCAGTGTTCGTGTCGTTGGCGGCGTTCGTGGCGTTGTTGGTGGCCCCCCTCCCACTGCCCCTTGACCTACGTCGTCTTTCACGACCACGGCCTGCGGAACAGAAACCTGCGGAAGAGAAGCTGAGGAAGCTGAAGCTGTAGAAGCTGATCCTGTGATGGGGGCGGAGGGAATTCTGCATTTACATAGTCTGGTGCGGGCTCTTCTAGATAGGAGGAAATAAAAGCCTCAGAGGCTGTCGGCTTCTGTCTACGTACTCTAAAGGGTACTGGTGGTGGCGTATGCGGTCTACGGGTTTTATCTGAAGGGGTCACTTTAGCTAGTTCTTCTGAGAGGACGGGATAAATACCTGCAACAAGGGCATTTCTTTCTCTATCTGCTTGTTCTGCCTTGACCCGTTCCCCCTCTTCCTGCAGTTCTTTTTCTCTGGCTTTTTCCGCTGCTTGCTCACTTCTCTCTGCTTTGTGGAATTCTTTTTCTGCTCTCCTATTCGCTTCTTTACGCCATAACTCAATGGCATCTTTCTGGGACGGTCTTACTTTCTTTTTCCATAGTGCTTCCTCTACTTTCATAATGCATTCAGCATCCCATGTTCCGGAGGCAGGCCATCTATACTTCTCTTCTAGATCCATTGTGTAATCTACCCATAAGTCTAAAAACAGTATGGCATCTAGCCCGTGTTTCTGGTACATAAAATGACCATGTGTGTCTCTAGGCCGGACGGGAACTGCTTCTTCTAGTATCCCTTTCCTGGTCCCTATCTGACGTAATTTCAAAAACAGTGGCATGTTTGAACGAACGTAATGAAAACACAATACACTAAAATAGACTGACTGAAACAACCATTCACACTACAACATTAAAACATTAAAGCAGATACAGTTGACTGATACATGGGGAAAACATGAACTTGATAATCGTTAACTTTATGCACTGAAATACAGTACAACCATACCGGTCTCATAAAGAGACGCGTCTTTACCGTGTCCACCGAAATGGACCCGTCTTTACCGTGCCTGTATGACCAGACACGTCTTTACTGAGCTCAAATAAATGAACCCGTCTTTATGCGTTCCCAATAACGGTACTCACCGGGAAGCAGAACTTGAAGTCCTCAGAAACTCGATACTGCGTGACTGCGGTACTGCTACTGCTGCTGCGCATGCGCCTCGGAACAAGTGGGCCTCGGGATACCTCGGACCTTGCTCTCTCACGGCTTGGGCACTGGTTGGGATGGTCCGCAATCCTCACTGCCTCGTGTGGATGCCTGGTCGCAGTCCCGTCTCCTCCGTGGGCCTGAGGGAGTAGGCAGGAAGTCCCGCTGTCGTGTACACTTGAAGTCCGTCACGGCTGCAGAAGGGGGCAAGGGCTGGACCTACATCACCGGCGCATGGGGAAGGGGACTTGTCCCTATTCGGGCGCCAGATTATGTGGTAAATAAAATAATTACCCTGTCGGAATTTCTATACTTAAACAAGGGTCATGCATATAATGAGAGGCAGAGTCCGTGGTGTCAGATTCAGAAGGGCTTTATTTCAGTTACTCGAGTTAAGGGAGAATCGGGTTCCATCACCACTAAGGTTCAGGAAGGATCGTCATCTGAACTTTATTCACAGAGTACAATATTTTTTACGTTAAACATACATTAACTTGAATAGAGAAGGCGGAGCGCTCCAGGCGGAGCAAGCGAAAGAGAGATAAGAGCACATGGGCGTGTAAGAAGGCGTGCACGTGGGCGCTCACTTGAGGAGTCATAGGTGTGTCATAGGTGGGTGGATACATGGAAGGGGTCTGCGTGGTCAGCTGGAACCTTTACCCTACTTGTGTGCGCAACTTGGTCATGACGTGGAATTGACGTGTAACTGGGGGAAGCTGGGGGGAGATGACTTTCGTGCTAGTAGAGAAGCCTTGAGTGTCAGGACGACCTGCACTTCTGGTATTATGTGATATCTTGAGTTTGGAGGATGTATTATCTGAATTAAAGGTCGCTCGAGCAAACGCTGCTCATCACTAAGAGCTAGTGTGTGCATATATTTCTCAGTGCATTGCGTGGGGGCCATGGGCCTTCTATGGATGCGAGTTCTGTAAATCACTTAAATGGAGACAGAAAGGCTAGGCCCTATCTTCTGCAGGCGGGTTAAGTTTACCTTCTTCACTTAAGCAGGAATGTGTTTCTGTGGAGCAGAGCAGATAACTGTAAGCAAAATACTGTCTTGGCAGGCCGGGCTGAGCACCTCTCGGCTGAGCAGGAAGTATGTGAGAGGTCAGGGATACATGGCTAAACTGCAGCTTTCAGAGTGTCAGGAGGCATGGAGCCTGAATTCGGATCCTGGCTCGGCTGAGCCACAAAACGGGTTCATCTCGACTTTTAAACGTGCACCATGCAAATACATTGGCAACATAGGCCTCAGTGCAGAATTAACGTTTCTTTCATGGAAGGCTTGGCTACTGACATTCTAATATGAGACGGAAATGCAGAGGCATTATTATTGCAGGCATGAGAGGGGAAGTGCATAGGGTACATGCAGGGGACACATTGGCCACGTAAAATTTCTATTTCCTCACCAGAAGGAAAAAACACGGGACAAACTCAGATTAGTCAGATTGATCGTGAGCAAGGAGTCTGCCTGGTTCTGGCGCTGGGAAAACGAACCGACGAAGAGCGCTGCATTTCCCGGCAACGCGGAATCGAGGGAAAGTAAATATATATTGATTGAAGAATAAATTAACACTGCGGCTGAGAAACGAATTGTGAGAGTGCGACTTCATTTGATTTCTGCTGGCATATATATATATATATATATATATATATATATTAATACCACACCAAACTTCACCATCCAAGAAGGCGCTGACTCCGTGTATCTTAGTTCAAGGGTATTTATTTCATATCAACTTCTGCTCAGACGCGTTTCGGCGGCAACCTCCGCCTTGCTCACTAACATCTGACTAAACAAAATAACGCTTTTTATACATGTTTCAAACTTTCACATGAGTCATAATGGTCATCCCTGATTGGCATTGATTTGTTGCCATGGCGACTGTAAGTTACACCCAAGCAATTACATGTTTATCCCAGTTCATTCGTTTCTCTGGCAATTTATAATACATTTCTGTGTTCCCTTACATGGCATTTAGTAGGCACACATTTGTAATATATTCACAATCATAATTAATACATTTTCTACATCCTGTCATTCGCTCATATAAGTGATTGGTGTTTTTTAACATTGGCGGGAGAAAACCTCTGTATTACGTGACACCTTGCATGTCTTCGGTGTCATGGAAGATCTGGCGTATCAGAAGGGAGGTGTGTTCCCCTACTGATCGTGATTGGTTGCCTAGACCTCGGTTCTCACAAATGGGCTCTGCTGTATTGGACATCGGTTTGCTCGCCTAGTGGCAGAGGCAGAACAAGTTTACAGTTGTCAATGCACCCTCGTGCAGTCGGTGAGTAACTCTCTGTTTGTTTCGAGCGAGCCTATCGTATTTCGAACCGCTGAGGAGAGAAGCCGTTTTGCGCTAGTGCGCGTTAAATCTCCTGCTTACGGATGCTATCTCTCAAGTATAGAGACCAAAGCGTGCCATACTCGCCATTAGGGGTGTTTACCATCTGATCAGGGTTCAGTATAACTGTGTGACAGAAATAAGTGATTGGTTAAAATTTATCGCGTATATTGTTGTGCAATGTTATAGGGTACTCGGGAAAGAAAAGAAGCTGCTCTAGATGTGTACACTTAGGGCTTCATCGGCATTAAGCCCTGTAGGAATTTTGGAATTCAGTAAAATTATATATCTGGATTCCAGACGACGCAATGCAAGTTTGCGATTGCCTCCCCTAACATTTTTTGGGACATTGTCTAGTACGCAGTAAGTTAAGCCTTTGGCATCTCCACCATGTACTTCGTGGATGTGTCTCGCTACAGGGTAAGCTGGGTCCTTGTTAGTTATTGCCCTTAGGTGTTGCAAAACTCTGACATGCACTGGGTGAATGGTCGACCCTACATATATTTTGCCATGTATACAGCATGGTCTGTTTTGCATGTATAGTGATCCCTCAGAGTGTAGGGTTGCTTTCGGAAGGGTACTGTGATACTGATAGTATTTTTGCCATGGATGCAGGCTTTGCATTTCGTGCATTTTCTAAATCCTTTTTGGGATTGAAACCAGACTTTTTGTTTAGGTATTTCTGGGGCATTGCAAACCAATTGTTGCCGCATGGATTTTGCTTTCCTGAAGGACACTAGTGGTCTTTCACCCACTACTCTACCTATGGTTGAGTCATTTTTAACCAATGGCCAATGCCTTCGGAGTATTTTGCGAAGGTTGGCTTGGTGACGATTAAAGCCTGTGATTAGCCTGGGTGGTTGTTTATCTGGTGCGGTAGCCCCAGATTCCGCTTCTTTTGGGAATAGTAATTCCTGGCGGGTTTTAGAGTTACATTTTGTCTCTGCAGCCTTGCATGTCTTATCAGAGTACCCTCTATCTTTCAATCTCGAAAAGAGATTTGTCTTGGCATTTGATAACCCATCTTTTGTGCTGCAATTGCGGGTCATCCTAAGGCATTCTGCGTATGGGATAGACTGTTTCAGTGGTGTTGGGTGGAAGCTGTTTGCGTGGAGGATTGTATTGCCCGCAGTGGGCTTACGATACGTGCGTGTTTGTATTTTACCATTTTCTACAAATAGCTCCACATCCAAAAATTGAATACTTTCTCTGCTAGCATTGCACGTAAATTTTAAATTTAGTGAATTCTCATTCAACTGTTCTGTGAATCTGTTAGCACTTTCCACACTACCCTCCCACAAAATAAAAATATCATCAATAAATCGCTTATAAACAATTACATTCTTTTCCATTATCTCCTGGTGTTGGTTCATCAGTACCCGCTCCTCCCACCAGCCCATATGCAGATTCGCATAGCTGGGGGAGAAGCAAGTACCCATTGCTGAACCCTGAATCTGTTTATAAAACAGTTTATCAAAAATAAAGGTGTTATTTGTGAGGCACCACTCAGTCATCTCCAGAATCATTGTAGTGTGTTTATACTGGTCAATTGGTCTTTTACCCAAAAAATGTTTTATGGCATTCAGTCCATCTTTGTGTCTAATGCTGGTATACAGCCCTTGGACATCCAATGTCAAGAATACATAATTTTCTTTCCACCTGACATCAAATATCTTTTTTAGGAAATCTCCAGTGTCCTTTATGTATGCCGGTAGTTTCTTGACTTCGGGTTGGAGAAAGTGGTCAATGTACACACTCGTATTCTCGAAGAGGCTTCCTATTGCTGAGATTATTGGTCTTCCCGGTGGCACTTTTTCATTCTTATGTACCTTTGGGATTAGGTACAGTTGTGCTGTTACCGGATAATCTGTTTTAAGAAATTCGAGTTCATTTTTGCTCAGTAAGCCTTCCCCTCTCCATTTGTACAGTTCATTGTGGTATCTTTCTTGGATACCTACCAAGTGGGTTGGGCTTATCCTTGTATAGCACTCTCTGTCTTGCAATTGCTCAAGTGCCTCTGCGTTGTACATCTCCAACGGCCAGAGCACAATGTTACCTCCTTTGTCGGACCATCTTATTACGATGTCAGGCCTAGATTTGATTTTTTCCATTAGTGCCTTATATTTTCTGTTATGGTCTTCATTTCTTCTGTACCTCTGCTTGGTGCTCAGAATGGAGAGTTCTTTCAGATCTTTTATTACATATTCTGCAAACAGATCCAGACCATCTTTTGGCATCGCTGGCATAAAAATTGATTTTGGTTTAAAACCTGTTTTCACTGTTTGCCAGATGTTTATATCCGACCTCACTGCTGCTCCACTTGGTGTGATTTCCTCATCTGTACTTTCATTCTCCATTTCCAAGTCGATTAAGTTCTGTAGTGTTTCCATATGTTCAACATTAAGTGTATTAGTTGTTTCATTGCTCAATCCTGCACTTGTGGTGGTCGCTTTGGCGTTATAGAAATATTTTTGCAGTTTCAGTTTTCTTACATAAAGAAAGAGATCAATCCTTGTTTGAGTATAGTCAAAGTTTGTATGACTGCAGTAGGTTAGGCCTAGTGATAGAATTTCCTGTTCTTCTTTGGTTAGCTCCATGTTTGATAGATTTATAACTGTGTTGTCTTTTTCTGTACTATTCATCGGCGCCTGTTGTATCTGTATTTTTGTTTTTGTTTCTGTTTTTCTTCCTTTTGTACTTGTTGTTCCCCATCTCCTGTCTTTCCGTCTCCTACTCTTTGTTTTTGTTTTTGTGTCTGACTGTTCGTGCCTCGCCCTGCTCCCTGGTTCAGTGTACTTCTTGGGCGCAATGTTCTGAGGCGTTGTAGGCGTAAAAAAGCTAGCTCTTCTGCTGGAGTTGGTGTTGGGCCTTCCGCACCTTGGTTGCTTTCATTATCTGTTTCATACTCGGAACTAAATTCAGTTTCACTTTGACCTGCGCCTCCAGTTTGGTCATTTTGAGTTTTCTGTAGGGGTTGTTTTCTGATCTGATCGAATTTTTTCGCAAAGGTATATATTCTACCATTCAGATAGTCATTCCTGTCCCTCTGGAATTTGATCGCTTTCCTCTCTTTGATCTCCTCCTCATGTTTGATCAATCTTGTTTGGATTTCTTTCATCTTTTCTGCAATTTCATCTTTGTTATCTTTAGTATCTAGTTCCTTCAGTATTTCCTCAATCCGTGTGATCATTTTGGCCCTATCACTTGCTGCAAATTTTATCAGTATTTTCAACATATTCTCAGATGATTTAGCACTGTTTTCTGCCCACATTTGCAGCATCTCAGGGTCGGGGTCTTCAAAAGTTGGTGCTACTAATATTCTCAAGCCCCTGGGTATTCTACTCACATCTAGATACCTGGATAGTGATTTGACTTCCCACCACTTAGCTACTTCTTTTTTACGAAGTTTCTCCAATTCATTTAACAGTGCTTTGGTTTCATCTTTTTCTTTGGGTTGTGGTTGAGCATTTTGTTTGGTCTTATTGCCTTTCCCTGTGTCTGTATCAGTGAATATGTCCAGTGCAGCCTCCTCTCTTTCCTTTTCCCACTCAGCAGCCATGTCGATTGATTAGTAAATAATGCACTTGTACAGATACACTGCCCGTGTGGTTGCACCACACTAAGGCTCACTCTCCCAATGGATCACTCCCTTCAGCCCGTTCCCGTTAATCGCACCGAGTCACGGCTTACCCGAAATCTCCGACTGCCCTCCAGCGACCGTCAATCTCAGGGATGCCAGTCTCAGGTGTTTTCACAGGTTCCTCGGGACTTTCCGTTATTCCAGATCCAGGGGGGCACTGTGTGTCTCTCCTCTTCAAAAAGTTCACCACAGGTTTGTCCTTACGACACAGTGCAGCCAGAACGAGGAGGGTCAGCGTAGGGCTTCAGGACTCCAGCCCTTAGTATTAATACCACACCAAACTTCACCATCCAAGAAGGCGCTGACTCCGTGTATCTTAGTTCAAGGGTATTTATTTCATATCAACTTCTGCTCAGACGCGTTTCGGCGGCAACCTCCGCCTTGCTCACTAACATCTGACTAAACAAAATAACGCTTTTTATACATGTTTCAAACTTTCACATGAGTCATAATGGTCATCCCTGATTGGCATTAATTTGTTGCCATGGCGACTGTAAGTTACACCCAAGCAATTACATGTTTATCCCAGTTCATTCGTTTCTCTGGCAATTTATAATACATTTCTGTGTTCCCTTACATGGCATTTAGTAGGCACACATTTGTAATATATTCACAATCATAATTAATACATTTTCTACATCCTGTCATTCGCTCATATAAGTGATTGGTGTTTTTTAACATTGGCGGGAGAAAACCTCTGTATTACGTGACACCTTGCATGTCTTCGGTGTCATGGAAGATCTGGCGTATCAGAAGGGAGGTGTGTTCCCCTACTGATCGTGATTGGTTGCCTAGACCTCGGTTCTCACAAATGGGCTCTGCTGTATTGGACATCAGTTTGCTCGCCTAGTGGCAGAGGCAGAACAAGTTTACAGTTGTCAATGCGCCCTCGTGCAGTCGGTGAGTAACTCTCTGTTTGTTTCGAGCGAGCCTATCGTATTTCGAACCGCTGAGGATATATATATATATATATATATATATATATATATATATATATATATATATATATATATATATATATATATATATATATATATATATATATATATATATATATATATATATATATATATATATATATTTCCTCTCCGTTTCTCTGTTGCCTGCAGAAACCAAATGAAGTCGCACTCTCACAATTCGTTCCTCTGCCG